>NC_084460.1:247623615-247926645 GCF_027409185.1 Cynocephalus volans
GATTGCACAGAGACCTTGTGCACTGGAGAATATTGCCTGGGACCACCTACTGCTCCCCTAAGAGGTGCGTTTGTACCATGGTAATTCACTTTGTTCATGGATACTCAGAGTCTGGAGACACAGCACCCACCTTAAAGAATCACTTGGTTCCTCAGCCAGGTGGGTATCCATCCCACCTTGCACTCATGCCAATACCCTAGACTCCCAATATGAAAGTAGAAATGGCAGAATGATGTCCTGCATTCTAATAGAAAGGCAAATCATAGAGATTTTCATCCTACATGGAAGTAATAGTGGACTCTGGTGTCTCAGATGGCTTTGAGGAACTGAGAGCTCTTCTGACAAATCTAGCTTTTTACTTAGTCTTAGCCCATAAGAATACTGGTTAGGGTCTTGTGACCCATGACCTCCCCGACCAAGCCCTACAATGGGAATATATCAAGAGGCTAGTACTGTCGGTGACAATTGATGGCCTGGCTCCCTGGCTGGAAGCTCATAACCCAGCCCTCTTCTGGAAAAATCATTTTTACACTCTACACTGTCCCAAATGCCACTGCTATGTTTTTGGTCCCACATAAATACACCCATTTACAGGTGATTAGAAGTAGAAAAACAGAATTTGTGACTCAGAAATAACTATATTATTGACCTGGGGCCCAGGGCCTAAGTTCCTGCCAAATGTCATTAATTCATGCGGGAACTGGGAAGGCTAATCAGGATGTTCTTCCCTCTTTTTATCTTCATGTTGCTTACATATGACTTATTCTTTAAAACTCAAGACAAGTGTCCTCTCGTCTAGGAATTCCTGCCCAACATCCCATACATACCAAGGGTGAGTAAGATACCATCCTCCCTTCATGCCGTACATGTTTCTTTAATAGCATTTAGTCACACTGTGTTCTAATTGTCTGCACACTCGCCTTCTTTCTTCTGTATTTAAAGATAATGGGTCATTTATCTCTAGATCCCCAGCTCTTAGCCCAGAGTCTTGATATTATAAAGTCTCAATATACGTAGTTGCACGACTGAATGAACTGACTGAACGAATTAATAAATGTGCAACAGTTTTGTCTGCCAATCCAAATATTAGGGATTCAAAATGCCATGTAAATTTGGAAGTTTTGGTATAAAGTATGAAAAAATGTAATCATGCCAAAGACTCTGCTATGCACATTATTTTGCCTGAAGGGAGTTATAAGTAAAGTTGGATATTTAAAAAAAAGAATAAGTTGAGCTAACCTCAACTAAGTTTCAGATACACATAAGTAATACAGAACATGTGGCACTAAGACTTCATGCACATTATGGGAACAAATCAAGAGAAATTATTTAATGGTCTGCTGCGTTGTATGTCATCCTCTCCTGGTGAGGTCCCCTTTGTAGTGCCATTTTATTACCTTTACCTGTTCACTCTTTAATCAATTATCATAGAACTCCAGGGCTCTCTGGAATGAATATAAAGCTATCAAACTAATTCTGGAGCCTGACCCTATCCAAATAGACCCCTTCTTAATACTACTGTTAATACCCGAAGCAAGAAGGCTTTGAAAATGGGGATTTGAAGATGAGAGGGGAAGGCCACAGTTAGTACTTCAAAGATTATACAAAGATATATTTCCCTCTAAAATCAGAGTGTTATCTTGGTAGTGGTTTCATTATAAATGGAGTACTATTTTATTTTATTTATTTATTTAATTTTTTTTTTTTTTAGATGACCAGTAAGGGGATCCTAACCCTTGACTTGGTGTTGTCAGCACCACGCTCTCCCAAGTGAGCTAACCAGCCATCCCTATATAGGCATCTGAACCCGTGGCCTTGGTGTTATCAGCACCGCACTCTCCCAAGTGAGCCAAGGGCGAAGTACTATTTTAGATTGTTTTTTGGGACATAAGGACATGATACTTGAAAGAACACTTAGTGGAAATCCTTTTTATTATGAACTATCCACTACTCTATAGATATGTGATCACAGATAAACAATTCCTATTTTAATCTATCCTCGAAACTTTAATTTTAATCTAACATTATTTAAAATTTTAAGCCAATGCTATTTAAAATGTCAAAATAGCCAAACCGTTTATCTCTTCCTGACACATGATATAATTTACATCTATTTTTTTTTCTTCACTCGTGAGAATGTCAGAACTATGATATTCTGCTGAGTACCTACAACAGTGCTTAGCAATAGTAGCTTCTCAATAAACAGTTGTTGAGTGAATGGTACTTTTGTTATGACACACATTCTCTTGCCACCGGGTCTTTCATTATTTCTCTTTCTTTCTCCCATCCCCTACATTCCTTTTATCACTTTCCTTGTTAATTTTTAATCTTCCATGAACTTCCAGATTTTTCAGTCATGCCAACAAGAAACATGTTCTAAGCATAAATTTTTTTCCTTAATACAAAAAATCTAAATATGAGTGTTTTAGTCCGTTTTGTGTTGTTATGACAGAATTACCTGAGACTGGGTAATTTATAAAGAAGAGAGGTTTATTTGGCTTACGATTCTGGGATAGTTGCATCTGGCACGGGCCTCAAGCTGCTTCTACTGATGGCAGAAAGTGGCAGGCAGCCGGCGGGTACAAGCAGATCACATGGCGAGGGGAAGCAAGAGAGAAACAGAGAAGAGGTGTCAGGGTCCTTTTAAGCCACAAGCTCTCACGGGAACTAATAGAGCGAGAACTCACTCATTAATCCCTCCTCCCCCAGGGAGAGCATTAATCCATTCATGAGGGATCCGCTCACATGACTTGATCAGTTTCCAACACTACTACATTGGAGATCAAATTTCCACATGAGTTTTGGAAGGGACAACACTTCCAAACTTCATCAATGAGGCACTTATATATGCTGTGTGTATTCATTTTCAAACAACCAGTCGATTTCATGGGAAGTAAACTGTTTATGTAGCACACTGTGAAAGAAATTCTACTCCAACACACATATACATACATGCCTACCCCTTTAGAGCTGTTTGACTTTTTCTTCTACTTTTTCTAACAAACTGTGTTGATATTGCATAAATATCAACACTGGGAAATCAGTTTCCTATCTAAAGACATACTCAGGCTACTCAGCCTATATCCAACTAAGTCTTCATTCAATAAGACATTAACATTAGTGCTTTAATATAAAATATTTATAGAAATGATGGCTTCTTGGACTCTTACTCCCACCTAACTTCAAACAATAGTAGGTACTAGCCCTTGAGGACATAGTACATCCCAAGGCACTAGGCACTTGAAGAACTTACAGGGTATTTAAGCAGTTGGCACAAACTGATATGAAAACTGCTTAACGTGCAGAGTATCTAGTGGAAGGCTGAAGTCTGATGAATTGGATACAAGAAATCAGAGAGCCAAGAATTCTATTTTCGTCCTGGTTCACACGGTGACAAACTGCATAGGACTAGGCAAGTTGGCACCTTTCCTCACCAATAGCAGAAATGATGCCCAAATGTGTGGTGAGAATTAATATTTTTGACATATCTTGAGACCTAGACATCTACAGCATTTTCTCCTGCAAAACATTTTCTCACATGTTTATCAGTCTAGGACTTTTGGTTAGAAATCTTTAAATTTGTTTTTGTGCTTTCCTCTTCTGCATTGCTGATTTGCAAAGACACTATTTTTCCTTTTATTTCCAATAACCTTTATGTACTGATAGACCTGTTAACTCTGTTTCTTTGGTTGTTATTTGTTTTGTTGTTTGTTTTGTACTTTGTTTTTTGCCTGTCAAGAAAATTCCCGAATGACATTCTAATGAACTTCTGAAGCAACTGTTCCGCATATTTTAATCCTAGTTCATCATAGTTACTTTTTGTCTTTCCAAAAGGCCTTGAGATATTTATACATCAACACTGGTGGTGGGAGGGAGCAATTTTTTAGTGAATAAGCATTTTACACTTATAAGGAAGAGATATTAGGCAAGGGGGCATATAGCAGCTCTTACACACTGAAGAGTCCTTGGGGACTAAAGCTGTGTTAGACTCATCTCTGTATAGCACTTGAAACCTAGCACAGAATTTTGCCCTAGGAAGGAAATTCTTAAATATTTGAATTCTGTTGATGCAAATTAGTGCACATAATTTTCTTTGCTTATTTTATTATCCATTAAAATTTTATAAATATGGTTTTGAGACTTTCAAAAATTCTAGCACATATTACGAATGACTCTATTTGTATATGTAATATAAAGGTTTGCTGCTCCACTGTAACTGATTTATAGCTTTTTCTGCCTTTAAGCAATTAAAATATCCTTTGGAAATTCTGTATTCTGCTCTTTGGCTATTGTTTTGGAAATAAGACTACTCCTGTGCTCCACGATTTTCTCAGAGAAACAAGTAGGTAATCCATACATGGATTTAGTAAAATGACAGCTGTACTCCAGAGGGAGGTAATGCTGATTTAGAAATTCAAGACAAAGATAGGAATTAAAATTAGCAGAAATGTTACATTTCTCATACAAAGATGAATTTAGATTATGTTCAGTTCAGGAAATTACTATTGAAGGTTCTTATGGACACTTTAATTTCTTTCTAAATCAAATCACTTACCTATGACAATAAAACTCTATTAGACAATAGCCACATCTGGTCAATATAAAGTGCTCAAGAATTATAATATATAATCTGTTTTACCAAATGTGTTTTTCTCTAAACTAGCCATGCTATGTTAAATTCAACTGATTATCTTTTTTCTAGACTTAAAGTCTTAAAATATTATTTTTTAACATCTACGTATAAAAAACAGTTTGGTATATCTGCCTTGTGGATTTTTAACATAATCAACTTTTTAAAGGAAAGAAGGGAAGGAGGGAGGAAGGAAGGAAGGAAGGAAGGAAGTAAATAAAGAAAGAAAAGACCACAACAATATGTTGAACTTTCAGAAGGAGAGAACAAACCTAAGGATACTAGAGATGGGGAGGAAGGAGGGAGGGAAGGGGTTTGGGAAGTGATAGGTCATGTAAAGGGTGTAAAGAAATAACACTATTTGTAAGAATGAATATGCTAATAAAATTAGAAAAATAAGTAAATAAATAAAATGTTAATAAATAAAATTAGAATAATTGTCTTAAATCTTAAAAAAAATTCCCAACGTATGTCCAATTTGACTATGACAGACTGTGATTTGGGCAGCCCTGTCCTATAGGACCTTGTCTGAAGTATACAGTTGTAATCCACTAAATTTGTGCCTTTGAAAGCCTGAGGCTCATTTATATGCATTCATACTTCCCATCACTAGCTTATAACCACGTGAAACTTCTATTTTCCCTATTCTGTCTTTACCCCTCACACCAAAATCAAGTTATATCAAACTACTTCCAGGTCTGCAGAAGTGCTGGCTTCGTTCCCGACACTGACATTCACATGGATTCTCCATTTACTTGAAATGTCCTCTATTCTTTCTTTACACTTAAGTCCTATTGGTCTTTCAAGGGCATAGTGCATAACCCCCTGAGAGAATCCTCCCTGAGTCATCTAGTCTGAATGAGTGCCTCTCTTACCCCAGTGCTCAACACTTAGTACCCTGTAACCTAATGATTAATTTTCTTGTCTCCTTGAAAGCAGGGATGGTATCATTTATCTTGCCTTTTATGGCATGTAGTGATTAATCAGTAAATGTTTACTGAATGCCTATCTGAATGAACGGATATCTTTTCATTTTAAGGCTGCCCTTGACATCCATTTTATCCAGAATTGATACTATCAACATGAATAGGATAAATAGTGATGGTTACTCTCACCTTTTCACAGCTGGGGCAGTCACTGGAGACATGAACAAATGGTTATGGATTCCTGTCCCTTGTTGATTTAATGTTAGCCACTTATTTCATGTGACCATGACAATGCTTATTTCTTAACCAAGTACTGAGTCCACAGTATTAGTTTGGCACAAAAGAAACAAACATAAAGTTGTTTTTGTTCTAAGGAGTTTAGAGCTGAATTGAAATGAACATTAAAACAAATAATCAGTGTTCCAATAAAAGTGTATTCCATGACAATATGTTATGCAAGAACAGAAAAGAGAGCATTATTTTACCTTAGGGAATTCAAGAAAAATTTCACCCAAACATAACATTTGAGCTGAGTTCTCCAAGCAGAAAGAAGTGGTCCTTTCATGCAAAGAAAACAGTATGTGCACAGGCAGGAAAGAGTGAAATTGTTATAATGTTCATGGCTTGACTGAGATTCAACCATTTTTTCCAGCTCAGGCAAATATCTTGAGAAGTTGGAATAGTAATCAATTTCTTATGAGGGCAAGTTGGATTTAGTGAAGATTTAACATATTAATACCATGGCTGGGAAATCTGTCTTCACTGCATTCAAAGGCAAAATCTTTTTGTGAGAAACTATTCTATTCATTCATCAAAACCTCTTGTTTGCCTCTGATGAAGGAGATAGTGCCGATGTCTAGTCCATAAGTCAGATGTAGTTGTTATGCATTACTGGATGGCATGACACCAGTCTCCACCTGTCCCTCTTCACTTGTGCCAATAGCAAGGTGTGAGTAAGGAAGGCAACATGGTAGTTAGCAGCTGCTAGCTCCTGCATCCTCCATCTCCGCACCCATCCCCAACCATCCATGCCAAATCTTCAAATGGCATGAGGTCCATGTCAAGGACTTGATAGATCTTCCTGACTGGGCTATCAATGAAATGATGCCTGTAAACAAAACTTAGTAATTAAAAAGTTAAGGAGGTGGCAAACCATTAAACAAGGTCCCTTGACATAGTGAGAATTAAAATAATATTACAAGTACACAGTGACCTCAATAAATAAATTCCAAGTCTAGGAATTATATCATCATCAGTCCCTAGTAAACAGCTGAAACATCATAGGTGCTACAAAAAAATTTTTATTGAATGAAAATATCAGTGGGTTCTTAGAGGGATCATGGAGGTAAAATTAGTTCAAAATGAAGTCTTTGCTTAACAAGAAATAACTCAGTTTAGCTTAAAACTAGTAGGGAAACATAGAGGTAGTACAAAAGTGATTTGATATTATCAGAACTACTGTATTTTGTGATTTATCTTGTAGTGATGAGGCTTCCTCATACAGAATCATTGAACTCCTTTGGGTGAGAGGGAGCAGCATGGGTGAGCTTTCCTCCACTAGGGAAAAGTGTGCCCCAGAACACATTATAAAAGTACTCTGGGCTGCCATGTGCATATTCTTTCTAGGTTTCTGAAATATCCATGACAAACATCATAGACAAAATATGATTCCATGGCTGCCTCCAGTTGTACGATAATCCCAAACATCACCATGACAAAACATTCACTTTATGTTTTCTGTTTTCCTGGGTCATTGCTTTTATGGCAGCATTGCCTTCGTCAATCATAACTAGCACTGGTAAATCAAAGAGTCTGGTGACTCTTTGTGCTCTTGTGCTTGATTTGAAAAATAAAAACATTTCCCTCCTGATTTATAAATAATGCAGTTTGTATTTGGAGAAATGGCTATCAGAGATTAAGTTTGAAACATCAGATTGTCATTGTTATCATTGCCTTCCTAGCCATAAACTCTTTAATTAGTGCAGTGACGGGTTGCATGCTGACAGGCTGCCAAAAATGGTCTATTCTGCTTTTGGTGAAAGAAGAGTGAGAGACAGGAAGTATTTGGTGTTTGAGAACAAAGTGTTCCCTAATGACTTGTTGGTCCTGAATTCTTCCACATATTCCTTGAGGTAGAAGAATGCAGGAATTCAAATTCATACAAAAGACAAGAATGAGATAGTCTTAAATTTTTTTAATAGGATCTGCCACATCACCTGAGAAGTGGTTCACTTATTCTGACATTTCAGCTTTTTGCTCCTGCTGTTGCCCTTGCTGAAAGTTTTCTCTTTGTATTGCTCTTTTGCTCTCCATTTATTCAAATGCTCTCCAATTACTCAAATACTATTGATTTCTCATTGCCTACCACAAGTTTATAAAGCACTCTGTGATTATTCCAGTTTACACTTGTTTTCTTCTCTAAGCAGCTAAGGTATTTCTTGCTTATAGTACATAGCATTTCATTTGTAGTATATTTTAAATTGATTTATGTGTTTTATGGTCAGCTTTTATAATGGAGAAACACTGAGTTATACAAGTTTCATATATTTCATAGTATTTAATAAGATCATGTTAATTTCTAGACACTTAGTCTAATAAAATGAATCTTTAGAGGTCAACAAGGGCAATATCTCATATTTGTAAAATTTTTTTCATACTTCAAAACATTTTCACATATATTGTTTCATCAGATTATTAAAGTAATCTTGTGATATATGCACATCATGTAATTTTATTTCCATGTAAAAAAATACACACAGAAGCTAATAGTGATGCAATGAATTCACAAAGGTTCCAAAATTTGTATATGGTAGAGCTGGGGTTAATTGGCAGGTCTTCTGACATGTAACATTCAGGGAGATATATCTAGCCCCAATTCATAGAGTGCTTTATTGAACTAATGTTAGAATGTTACCATTAAACTTGACTTTTGGATATTTAAAGGGACATTTCTTGACAATGAAAAATGGGTGAGAAAGTTTTATGTAGCTCTAAAAAGGAAGTGATTATAGGAGTACTTGCTCAGTTCACTCAACTGAGAGAAACTTAAAAGCTAATTTGAACATAGCTCCAATTTGTCTCATTATTTTTTTTCCCAAGAAATTAAAGAAGGAAGGTCCTTATTGCCAGGTCAATATAGCACCAGATGTGTGTGATGTAAATGGCAAATCTTGGTAAGAGCTTCCCAAGTGCTTCACTTAAGGAAATATATCTCATTAAATCCAAGATGAATTAGACATGCACAGCACACAGTAAAGCTTTTTTAAAGGAGGAGACAAATAGGAAACAAAAGTCTGTTTTGTTTTTTTTTTAAGTAGGTATTAGTTGGAAAGTGGCATTTAAAACAAAGATCTGTGTTAATTTTATTTGGGTTTTTAAAAAATCTTTTTAATATTTTGAGATTATTTGAACTCCAAGTACATTATGTGAGGAAGTTTTTATACATAAAATTCAACACAATTATTGTTCATAGTGGTCACCAAAGAAAACATGGAGTAATTCTCCATCCCAAACTTTTTTTTGATGTTGAGCCTTATTCTTTGAGCAAAGAATGCATTTTGTTGGATTATGTCCTATCTTTAGACTGAGAAGTACAATAGATTTAATCTCCGTTCGGCAAGAGCTACCAATAAGTAGCAAAATTCCTAATGTAGATTGTATGGCTTTCATTTCCCATAGTATTATTCAAATGGAGAAGGTAATTAGCAATTAGATTAGCAGCAAAAAAAGAAGGAACAGCAGCTGGGTCCTGGAGAAATCACAAACAATATTCTCAAATCTCTAAATAATTTAGTTAGAATTATTCAATCATTCAATATAAAGTTAGAAATGTCACTGAAGATCAGTGAACTCAAACTTATTTTCAGATGGGGAGACAGGGAGGTTAAGAATCATCCTCACCAAAAAACTCCAAACATGGTTTGAATCTCAACTACAAACTTGGACTCATTTCTAATCCAGCATCCCTGCCCCCCCCAAAAAAAAGCTCTTCTGAAAAAATGATTCTGTTTGCAAATGGTGTGTACTTTATTCATGGTCCTCATTGGAATTTTATTACAAACTCTCATGTACCTTATAATTTCTCCTTTGCAACATTACTTGTATTTGCAAGTTCACATTCATTTACACAGTCATTGGATGGATGCCGGTCATGGATTAAAAGTTCCATGAGGGCAAGGATTGCTCCATTTTTGCCCACCATTGGATCCCCAGCATGTAGTACATTAATACATTGATACTCAAATTTCTCAAAACTATTTGACCAGATTTTTTAGTTATTTTTAAATTTAATACCCGCTGATAGGTTGCTTTTATAACAAAGGAACTCAACTCATTGAGTCAGATGGAAAGCATAAGGAACATAAATTTATAATGCATTATAAATGCTATTTTTTTCTTTCCCTAATTAAATTTATATGCACCCTTATTATTACAACAGCAAATAAAGTTTAAATATAGGGTAGAACCTTTTTCAACACTGAGTCTGTGGAAGTCATTAACATCCAAATTTTTGGTTAATTTGGGGTTAATTTCCCACTCTCAGCAGTTACAATGGGGATTAAGCTTCTAATATATAAAATTTGGGGACAAATTCAAGCTTCAGTGAGTTTAAGGAACATAATTCAAATCCACTACACAATGGGAAGAGGCTTTTGACTCCAGGCCTTGAAGTATTGCTTTAACATAGTTCCTCTTGGAACAAAGATTTTCGCCTTTCTTGTTCTCCTTATTGTTGCTTGGAAGAAGAAAAATCAGAACAGAAAATAAGTGAGAACTAAGAAAAGAATAGTCAGGTAGACACTTCCTTAGGCTTTTGGTTTTGTCTTTTACTCTTTAGAGAAATCTGACATAGTCTGACAAAGGATTAATATCCAGAATATATAAGGAACTCAAACAACTTTACAAGCAGAAAACAAGCAACCCAATTAAAAAATGGGCAAAAGAGCTAAGTAGGCATTTCTCTAAGGAAGATATACAAATGGCCAACAGACATATAAAAAAATGCTCAACATCACTCAGCATCCGGGAAATGCAAATCAAAACCACATTGAGATACCATCTAACCCCAGTTAGGATGGCTAAAATCCAAAAGACTATGAACAATAAATGCTGGAGAGGCTGCGGAGAAAAAGGAACTCTCATACATTGTTGGTGGGACTGCAAAATGGTGCAGCCTCTATGGAGAATGGTATGGAGGTTCCTCAAACAATTGCAGATGGATCTGCCATACGACCCAGCTATCCCACTGTTGGGAATATACCCAGAGGAATGGAAATCATCAAGTCGAAGGTATACCTGTTCCCCAATGTTTATCGCAGCACTCTTTACAATAGCCAAGAGTTGGAACCAGCCCAAATGCCCATCATCAGATGAGTGGATACGGAAAATGTGGTACATCTACACAATGGAATACTACTCAGCTATAAAAACGAATGAAATACTGCCATTTGCAACAACATGGATGGACCTTGAGAGAATTATATTAAGTGAAACAAGTCAGGCACAGAAAGAGAAATACCACATGTTCTCACTTATTGGTGGGAGCTAAAAATTAATATATAAATTCACACACACACACACAAAAAAAAAAAAACCGGGGGGGGGGAAGAAGATATAACAACCACAATTATTTGAAGTTGATACGACAAGCAAACAGAAAGGACATTGTTGGGGGGGAGGGGGCAGGGAGAAGGGAGGGAGGTTTTGGTGATGGGGAGCAATAATCAGCTACAATGTATATCGACAAAATAAAATTTTTAAAAAAAAGAGAGAAATCTGACATAGATGTGATGATGTATGTTTAATGTGTGTGTGTCTGTAAAACACACTTACCGTACATTCCTTAGAATGTGAAATCATGTGTAATCGTCTAGCAGTCATTTTAGTTAGAATGAACTTTCCAAGTTAGAATTAGTGCATACTTATCTGTAACCTAAATCATCTGAGAAAAAACTTAAGCAGGACCAAAATGAAGTGATAGCAATGTCATATCATAGAACAATTTAGCGATTATTGAAACAAAAAGTTGTTTAAGAAAACTGCAAATAGGTAATTTGCCTATAAAAGAGAAGTATTCAGATGAAAATGTCAGAATTAATCACATATTGCTTTACATAGTGTTATCTACTTAGTATCTGAGATTCTGTCTTGGATTCCCCTCATGTGCTGAATGGGGAAAACTGTTGTGTACAAAAAGAAAGTGATACTCTCAATGTTGTAGGTTCTTTTGAAATCCAATTAGATGATACATACAAGAGAGATGAAGCCCCTACTTCATGTACCAGTATTAAAGGAGCTTTGATTTCTTGAATGGGAGCATTAATAGCTCCTCAATTTTTCTAGAAACCTTTCCTAATCAATGGCACATATTTGCAAGGCAGCTGGCCAGAGTTTGGGATCTGTGACCAGAAAATAATTTTTTCTCTCATCTGCGAATCAGACTTGCAACCTTGGCTGCATTATAACTTTCTCTAGCAAAAATAACTGGTCTAGCTATAGCCCAATAGGAAATTCCTGAGAGCATGTCCTGATCCTTTGTTATTACCAAATGAAAATGTGTCCTTCAGAGATCACCCTGGACTCCTGAATAAAGAGTATCCTTGGTTGATTTTTATGTCTCTGTTTCAAATGCCAAAAGTATGTCTTCCAAATAGACATATGTAGTATTATTTGGCAGTATGCTGTGGAAGTTGCACTGCAAGTTTTTCCAAGTATGGAAAAAGTATGTAATCCAATATTTTAGACCTTGAAAACAGCTGGGACTCTAATGCAGTTACACTAAAAATCACCTTAATTCTTACTAAGAAAAACAGATATTCTTTTGGATTTTCTTTGGAAGGTTGTTTCACAGTGCCTGATTTCACCCATGGCATTCACCCCTACCCATTGAATATGGCCACAAATATACATTAAGCTTTTCTTAAGTAACTGCTTGAATCAAAGAAGCAGCATACTTCAATCAATGCCATTTTTTGCCCTTGCTATTTTGAGAAAATGCATGTGAAAGAACTTTTTTAAAGTGTACAAGTGCTGTATGAACATGTGGGAGTATTATTACAAAGCTATCTGTCCATAGTTTTTACCAAGAGAAGAAGGCTCCAAAATCTCTACCTAAGGAGGTTGGGGAATGGATCTAATATACAGGATAAAAGTATTGTATCTGTTGTGGAAGGCAATGGTTCTTTAAATTTCTCATAGAAGCAGCTAAATTAGGATCTCTTGGGGTTCTTATTGAAATGTTGATTCCCAGGCTTTCCACCTTAGGCCATCTGTATCAGAAACTCTTAGGTCTGAATATGTGTATTTTAGGTGCCCCCAGGGCTTCCTGTGCAAACCAAAGCCAGAGAATCTCTGCTCTGAGGGTGGTCATGCTCTTGATTCTCTCTTCACATCACTTAAGGACTAGAAATGCATCTCTACTATTAGTCAAATCCCAGGACAGGATGATGGAATTCTCTGCAGTGTTATAAGCTAAAGGGGGTAAACACTTGATTTTTTTTTTTTTTTTTTTTCTCTGATGTGAGTGGCAGAAGGCCTCAGGCTGCTTCCTCTGAGGAGAGCTTGGTCATCCCTCCCGCTCTCTTGTGACTACTGCCATAGGAAGATAATGGAAAGAGACCCTGGGGTTTGTAGCCAAAGACCCAGCTAGTGATGCTATACATGTCTCTCTGTCCTTGGTACCAACATTTCTCTCTACAGGATCAGAGGAGATTAAAAAGTGAATGGCAGAATTGGGACCCAATGCCATCAATTCCTAGGCTCGGAGGACTCATATTGGAAGAGGCCATTAGTTGTTTCGGGCAGTGGTTCTCAAACTTCAGCATGCATCAGGATCACTCTGAGAGTTTGTTAAAATGTGAGCTACTGGGCTCCACCCCCAAAGGTTCTGATTCAGTAGGTCTGGGATGGGCCCAAGAATTTGTATTTCTCACAGTTTCAGGCGATACTGCTAGTTCACAAACTACACAATTAGAACCACTTAGCACAAGCCTCCATGGCTGAAAATGGTATTCCAGGCAAAACACAAGAAATGCAAAGTTCCCTACTAACTAGGTGAAATTTGCCACAAAAAAAGCACAGCTGTATTGTGCAAGTTTATTTTTTGTTTTGTTCTATTCTGTTTTTCGAATTCTAGTGTTGAGCACTGGAAGTTACTACCTGGTTGGTTGCCCTAGATCTTCTCATTTCTTACCTTGCTCAGGGTTGTTTTACCATACTTTGGTCAGAAACAAACAAGCCAGGTACTCAGGGGGTACCAGTGGATTTTCTTCAGCCAATCTGAATCCCTTCAACCATGTGCTCTTAATTTATTCATTATATAAATTATGGTCTTCAGAATTTTGTGTGTAGGAGAGTTGAAACAAAACCAAAAGATCACACACATGCTCCCATAAACATAAAACATCTGGGATCTTTCTGTCACTTTCCTGATCATGGCTGTCAGAAACCATCAGTAAAATCCTCGATTGTAATTGTGGGTTTCGGAAACTTAGAGTGTGGCAGAGTTGAATAGTGAATAAAGAGCGATGGGGACCTTATTGTACTAAGTATGAGTCATAAACCTGAGTAGAAATAGAACTCAATTGGAATTACCTTGCACTCAAAGATTTAGTGGTAAATAAAAAGATCCATGTCTGGAACCCTTTGGCTGCAAGAACCAAGTTTGCTCAGAAGCAGAGGGAGTATCCCAGTGATGGGTGGAAAAGCCTTCTGAATTTGTCATATGAACCTGCAACTATTGTCAGGGCTTTAAAAGAAAAACCTCAGAAACTCAGTGAGGAATAAAATCAGCTTAAAATCCAGTTTTTGATCATATAATCACAGGAGGAATTCTGGTAAAAGGTAAGAAAAGGAAGTAATGAAAGTAAGTAGCAGTTTTAACCATTCACATGGTAGAAAAGAAACCCACCTCAGAAGCAGGCCAAGTTTAACTTAAACTCAGCTAATAAAGAAGTAGGGACGTGCTGGAGAAAACAGTAAGGGACCATCAGACAACACAATTGCTTCTCCCATGGGACTCTTTAGGACAACTCCAGGTGACTCTCCTCTGGCCCAGAGATGGCCTAGGGGCCAGAGACCAGCTCTTCCCCAGTCACAGTGCGAAGGCTCCAGTAAGCTCCCTCCTGCTCTTTTTGATGACCAATCATCCCTGGCCTTGCTCTTTTTACATCAAAATTGCCAGCTCTTCCACCAGACTTTGGACTGATAGTATTGTAAAGTAGTCCTGTTTGGGTTTTGCTCATTAGCAATGACCACTCTTGGGCAAAAATCCTCATCTGTTCACTGTGGACACACACACACACACACACACACGCACGCACGCACGCACACATCCCTTTGTGGTTCAAATCAGCACACTGGCATTCCACATTGCACTTCAGAGTCTGGGGGCATTTCTCAACTAATATTAGTTCCTTTGCTTTGTCTTATCTTCTAATTACATGTTTTGTTCAGAGTTTTGGTGGGATGAGTGGTTGATCAAGACCAAGGCTTGAGTGTTGGAATATCTATTGGCATTGCATTTTAACATTCCTTAATTCATTTTACTTGGATTCTATAGGGTTGAGAAACTCTACAGTCTTGATTTCCTGAGACTTTGGCACAGGAAGAATTAAAAGAAAAATTTTGCTCCACCCAGAAAGTTTCTTTCTTAATATGATTCCACCACTCACCTGATTTCATCACTTATCTGCTAAACTTCAGTGTTTTTCTTTTTCCATTAAGAAAAATGCCAGGCCTTTTCCATCCATCTACCAGAATTCAAAGATAAATATCCTCCTATATCTCAGCACATGCAAATACAAAATGCCCAGTTAAATTTAAATTTCAGAAAAATGACCAGTCATTTTTTAGTATAAATATGTCCCGTGAAATATTTGGGATATACGTATGCTAAAAGATTATTCATTGCTTATCAGAAATGCAAATTTAATTGTGCATCCTACAATCTGGACCCCTAGGATTAGGCCAACATAAACTACTTCAGTGACTCTCAACCCTGACTGCGCATTAAATTCGCTTGAGGCACTTTTAAATAAAACTCATGCCCAAAAAGATTCAATCAGAATCTTTGGAGATGAAGTATAGGGAAAGGGTATTTTCTTCAAAGCTCCCAGGCAATTCTATTCTGTAGCCAGAGTTGTCTACTGTAATATGTAATCTTTCTGCCTCCTATCAGCCCTTCCATTGATACTTTCACTATCCATTTTCTCTTATTTGCCTCCAAGTAAGTATCTTTGTTTTATTTCTCCCTGATTATCTATAGTTTTACAAATCTTCCTACCTGTCTTCTTCCTTGGTTACTTTTTGATTCTTTGAACACCTCAGAGCCCAGATACTTGGTTGAGATACAGATATAATCCTAATTCTTAAAGCAGCAAGAAAGTGTGCTTGCAGTCAGGTGAATGCTGAGTGTAAACCCAGAGCCAGAGCCAGAGCAAGTCCATGTGCTTTTTGGTAGACAAAGCTCACTCCGGTGCAGCATCTTTGAGCAACACAACAGCATACTTTGAACTGTGCTAACTGCATGGACACTTCAATGTCCACACTCACGTAAGAAAGCATGTGAGAATATTTGAATATTTAGTAGAGAAGGACTATTAATAATAAGTGTTTTTTTAAAGATTGGGTTTAGAGTTCTATCTGAAACTACAATAATATACTAACGGCAGTTCTGGTCTCCTTGGTGTCAGGCTAGGGCCCACAGACCCTTCAAACTCATTGTACAGACTGGGTCACAGACCCCTCACATACAGGTCCACAAGTTTGGTAATTGGGAAAGATCCTGGGAACCATTGGCAGATGACAGGAGCTCATTCCTCAGCTTCTCCAGCAGCAGCAGCAGCAGCGTACAGCAGATCCAGCAGCAGTGGTGGCCTCCTGGATCATCTCGGGGGCCCTGGCAACAGCAGCCTCCAGCAGCAGTAGCGGCCTCCCCATGCCCCCTCCCCCAGGGCATCCCTGGAGTGGGGGGTTGGGGGAGACGTGGATCAGAACCACTCATCCTTTGTACTTAAGTCCATAACCCAGGACACCTGGGTGCACATGCAAAATTACACTAAATAGTAACCAGGGAACACCTGGGCACACGTGTGTATTTACATTAAATGCTCAGCAAGATTCTGAACATCTGAGAAGCCCTGACCATTTTCCTACACTTGATTTATCAATTATCCTGTCTAGTAAAAAGAGATCATCTGAATTTTACACATATTTCACAGGAACTGTTAGGTTCATCAATATTTTCATGTGACAGTTATCAATGCATAAGGATATAAGAACATTATCCTTCCTAATTTAAATGAATGTGCTAATTACTCTTTTCTAATTATGGCCATTAGCTGCTGATGATCTTTAAAAGCTATAATATAGTCTTCACTGTATTTCTCTCTCTAACCAACCACCCTTGCACTTGTATAAGAAAACTCCATAACTGAGTATTCATTAATCCTCATAAATTGGAACACTGCCTCTCCGCATGAAGAAGAAAAACTTTCCTTAACTACTAATGCTCTTCATACTCCAAGAACAGGGCAAGCCCTGGGATTGGAGTAAGCTTTCCAAATATGAAGTGATCTAACAGATTTGGAATGTTAGGCCCAATCAAGTAGACAAGACAAGCGCTCTTTAACCTGAGCTGTATCACATACAAAGACATGTTTATCGCAGAAACCTGTTTTGATTCCTGAGCTTACTTATGTGATATTCAGTTTATTTAAGTAAACTAAAAAGTTTTATAACATCTTGACCTCTTTTTTTATGTTGCTAGAGTGCATTTAAATAAATTTATTAGATACATACAATTTCAAATATATTGTTTTTTATTTCAGATAAAACCTTACTTTTACCTGTAGTTTAGACAATCTATTCCATTTAATTTTTAAAATTTTAATATGATAGTGTTTTATGATACACATAAACTATAAAAAAGAACCAGAAAAATGAACATACAATTTTTCTTAATCAGACATGAGAAGAAGGATGGGGTATTTTTAGATATAAAAACATCATTCTTCTAAATTATGACACCTGTACTTTAAGCGCCTCTGTGAAGAGGACTCTCTTCTGGGGAAGATAGTTCATAGGAGGGAAACAGGATCTGTAAGAAAAGCTGTTTACAATAAAACATTTTGACAGCTTGAGTAATTAAATGGGTTTCCCAGGTGCAAAGCAGTATCTTGAAAGCCCCTCTGGCTATAATAGTACCTATATTTATCCTTCAGGAAAAAAAAGAAAAAAAAATTTCTGTGAAAACAAGTTCATGAAAGGAAAGGAAATTAACTAAAATAATTTTATAAAGATATTAGCAATTTAGTTTTTAAGACACATAAATAGAATACATCAGTATTTTGCTTACATTAACACTGAAAAAATGAGTGTTTGTTCCTTTTTAAATGTTGAGGAGGGAGACGATGTCAATTTAAGCCATAGATTTCTTGCTAAGCAGCTATATATTTGCCTACGTAAAGCCATGAATTAGTAGCAGTGGAACAGAAAATATTCAGACCTCTCCATTCTCTACAATCTGATTATGTATGTTTTTAAAAATAATCTGCCAAGCTTCTTATACATAACTGAATTTAGTATACTGACCATGGCACCTACACTCAAGGTAAGAATTACAAAAGGAAAAAAGGGTAAAATTCAACTGCATGTAGACAATTGAATTGATTGGTTAGAATCCTATTCTTTTAGCCAGAGGCTATTGTCTAGCTTATCTAGTAAAGGATTTGTTGCTAGTTGTGCAATAGACATTCAATAATTGTTTAATGAATGAAGGTACAGAGCAAAAAGATGTTAGGGACTCAAGGAATTGTGGTTTTCTTTGTATTCTCATGTTTCCATTTCATTCATGGGGATTTGTGGAAATAATCTCTTTATTTAAGCATGCCATGTTTGAGAGACATGCTTTTGTGTTTTTTTTGTTTTGCTGGGTTTTTTACATAAATAGATGTAAATTTATGCATATTTTCTGATTTAAAAGTATTATATATTCATACAAAATTTAGAAATTACAAAATATATGTAAGACAGAAGAAAAACAATATAAAGTAGAATAAAAATCATCTTTTAAATTATCAAAAAAAATAATTTCTTCTGTGTTTTTAAAATACATTGTGCATGGCAAGAGTTATTCCTTCAACAAATATTTATTTACACTTATCTGTAATGTGCACATTTAAATAGCGCGTGTGGTTGTCCCTTCAACAGTTATGGCTTCTGTGTGCATGTGGGCATACCCGAGACAGAAAGAGTGAGAGAAGTTAGGCCTATTTTATTTTACTTCACTATTAATCATAGCTAACATCTATAGGGCATGTTGAGCAAACATAGGAAGCCAAGCACTATAGTAAGCATTTTAAAACATTGTCTTATTTAATCCTCCAAACAACGCTATAAAATAGGTTGTATTATTATCCCCTTCTTACGATGAGAAAACTGAGGCTTGCTTTATCAGAGAGAGAAAGCAAGTTGGTCAAGTTTATGTAATGCAGCTGCTAGGATTCTTAACCAGATGTCTTGATTCCAGGGACCAGGGTCTTCACCACCACAAGATACTGCTGCGTGAAAGGGCTTATTTAATGACAGCAAGGACACCAAAAATGTAGATTAGTTTACACCATAATTATGATGGGTGTACAGAAGAGCTAGGGAGTCTTAAAAGAGGAAAGTGTGAGAGTGCAGTAAAACTCTAAAACGTTGGTGCCTAGCATCTGCACAGCACTATAATAACTGCTATGAAAAGCATCCTGCTGGCAAATAGAGTACAGGATTTTGAAATAGCAGATGATTGACCTGAATCTTAAAGTACAAATACATGTTTGTTGCTGGACAGTGGCAGTTTCTGCCTTCCAGTCAAACTGTATGCAATTGGAAATCACCTGGGTCATTCAGAGAACACATGTCTGAATAAATGAGAGAGGAAAAGGGAGAAAAAATCATGTAGGTGCTACAACGGTATGTTAAGAATTCTGGACTTCATTCTAGCCAAGCAGTACATGAGATGAAGAATGCCAGGGTATGTGCTGGAAGAGCCCAACAAATAGAGCTATCATTATTATTGATATATTTATGGTGATAAATACTAAGCACTTGTGGAAAATAGAAAGAATTTTAAAGGATGTTACAGCTAAAGGGAGTAATAAGATCAATATAAAATTTCCAACAAAGAAGAATCAAAACAGAGATAGATTTATACATTTTTAAAAGTTTAGTCCACAAATATTTGCTGAACACCTACTATGTGCCATGCACTGTTCTTAGTTCTTTACAGGAATTAGCTATTTTAATTCTCTCAAGAATCTTATGAGGAGGGCACTATTATTATTTCCATTTTACATGTGGGGAAACTAAGGCATAGAATTCACACAGCCACAAAATGACAGAACCAGTATATGATCTCAGGTAGCCACTCCAGACTTTCACGTTTCTCAGTTAGCGGTTGCTGCCTCTCAAGCATCTTTATCTCTTTGGGGGCATAAAAGTATTTAGTGATACAGTGAAGAGAGCTAAAGTTAAAGTCACTACTTAAAAGTTTTTTCTACCTTAAAATAATGCCCAAAAGGTGAGAATACTCATAAAGTTCATGTGTATACTTTTTCTACCACATAGTATTTTCTCTTGACCTCTATGACTTGCTCACCCTGAAATAAATATTTTAGCCAAAGAGATGAGAAGTATTCTGTAAGAAGGCATTTCAACATTAGCACCTGTGTTTCATCTTCTAAGACATATATTTAAATAAAAGCCAAGTGAAGGAGAAAATAGGCATTATTTTAAATTTTTATTTACTGTTTACTGATCAGCTAAAAAAAATCTTTGGGTTATGAGGAGCACTCACAGTAAGCCATTCCAGCTCTGGCCCTGAGGTAAAGTTTCTAAACCCTCTTGACAGTTGAGCCTCAAATATCTCTCATCAAATTCCCTCTAGATCCTTTCAGCTGCTTATTAGATTGCCCAGATGACCCAAAGTTCAACATTTTAAATCTCTTAAGTCTGTTTTTACTTAAGGGCATAGAGCAGAACTGCTTTAATTTATTCCTCTTCCACTACTGCATCCTGTAAATATGCTCTCCTTGCTGCACACGATCATTTTATCTCTTCATTGCAAGTCAAGGAGCCTGCAAAGCCATTTAGCGTAGCAAGAGCAGGTGGTACCAGGTGTTAGAATACGTGACTCCATTACTCTGGGAGAAGGTACAAATCGCCCAGCAAAGGGTTTTTTGGTCCACAGAACAGCTGGGCTAATAAGGGATTGAGGTCTCAATAAGGGTGGCAATTTTTGTTTTCAGAATGAATAATCTTTCTCATATACACAGATTTCTCAAGGCATATGTTTATGTTTTTCTTTTAAAAAAAAAATTCTCAAAGAGACCATGTTCTATTGTTTGCTAAGCATTAAACATATGGTTTTACAAAAATGGTCTTGACTCAAGTTTAATATATCCTTGACCCAGGGAACACAGCAGCTAATACCATGAAGCTTGCTTTCTAAATTCCATGCTTCTATTTCTGAGAAATTTCAAGGAAGGGCAGTGACTTCTAATCATACGAAACAAGAGGTCACATAGCTCCCCATGAGCAGTGATGGCATATAGAGGGCACAAGATGAATCAGCAGTGTTAATGTTAATAATAATAGTTACTAATTAAGTACCTGCTATGTGCCAAGTGATGCTCATAAATGTGATTTATATAAACTTCCCAATATACATATTAAATCCTTGTTTGTAGATGAGTAAATTGGGATTCAGACAAATGAAATAACTGACAGCCAGTCAAGTCTAAGCTGGGTTATTCTGATTCCTGTGGTCATGGTTGCCTATTGATTTCATGATATGGCAGAAATTCCTCTGAGATATGCAGATAATACATAGTATTTAGTAGTCAGCCTGATTCGGGTGGAATGTAAGCTGGTTTTTAATGGAAGAGTTCTAAACCCTTAAATCTTACTTTTCAGGATAAGTCTGCATTCCTACTAATGACACAGAAAAATCTCACTCATTAACACTCGACAGGATACCTGTGGATGATCCCTTGCTAGCAAAGTGAAATTGAATGAAAAAAAGAGGGGAGAGAGAGGAAGAGAGAGGAGGAAAGGGAGGAAGAGAGAAAAGACAGAAGGGAAAGGAAGGAAGGAAGGAAGATAGGAGGGGGGAGGGGGTGATTATTTTTGATCACCTAGTATGGACAAGGCACCCTACTGGATGCAGAGACGGAAGAGGGCATCAGGGACCATCTACTCTTCTCTGCCTGCATCTAGCATTAAAGGAAACAGGACATATCTGCTGATTATCTGTAAAAGCATGATAAGGATAAGCCATATCATGGAGGTACCATTAAAGTTCTATAGGTGATATAAAGACAAAAGGAAACATTTGATTCTGTTGAACAGGATCAAGAGAGACTTGCAAAGGAAGTGATATTTGAATTAAGCATTGAAGGATAAGTATGATTTAGACAGGTTAGGGAAGGTGCAAAAAAAGGATTGGATCAGGTCTTAACACATTGAAAACACATTTAGACAGTAGAGATACAATAATGAAGAAAGACTTGGTCTTGTCTTAGTGGAAAATATTTAGATGGTACAGTGTCTCATCATATAGTGGGAGACAGATATTTACATGGTCTGGTGTGTATCAAGATGTTCAAATGTGACTCTCTCTAAGTCAATTTCATCTGAAGCTCAAAGACCAAGTACCTCCATGTTTTCATGTCAAGTACTGGACCACCCATGCAGGAAATAGTAAGAGTCTATAAAATTAGGTCTGCCAGCATTAATGATCAAAAACCACGAGGAGGAAGGGAAAGAGATAGACAGATAGACAGATGGAGAGATAGAAAGAGAGAGGAGGAAGAGAGAAAGAGAAAGAAGGAGAGAGTCAGCAGAGGAGAGAAACTGAGAGAAGTGGAGACAGAGAGGGAATGTGGGTGCGGGTGGGGAGAATGGTATTGAAATGTCAGCAGGGAGGATTTCTTTGGAGACAATTGCATACTATTTTATTTATCTCCCATTCTTGCCAAGCAGTCAATGTCCCCTAGAGCTTGAGGGATGGGAGTCTGACTCTTGCTCAGAGAGCCTAAAGGAGAGAGATTGAGGCTACAGTTGCCCCTGCACAACAGCCAGGTCATCCCATGAGAGAGCTCCTGGAAGCCTTCTCAAAAGCTATGCAGTGGAAAGCAGAATGCAGAGCAGAAAGCCTGGCAGAGAGGTGGCTGTGCCTAAGGGAGCAAAGCTATGAGTCAGAGGGAGAGGCAAGCCTTTGTCCTGGCAATTGCAGCAGGAATTTCTCAGCAGGGTGTTATCTGGAAATTCCCAAAGGGGCACACATGAGATATAAACAAAACCCACAGCATTTATATTTCTGCCACAAAAGCCAGTGATAACTACTGTACAACACTATTTTTCACTTCTCTTTTTCCTCCTGGGCTTGATCCTAGAGTGGTCAGGACTTCAGGGGAGTGGCCAGAGAATAGAGAGAAGCCACAGCTGATGCGATCCTGTCCCACGCTGACTTCCCCACCTTGAACCTCGAAACCCTGAGGTGGGGGTGAGGGAAGAAGCTTTAATTTGAATGAAGTTTGGAGTTCTGATTATTGGCATTAATCAGACATTTTAAATCCTGAAATGAGGCACTTCTCATGAAACAAAGAAATTGGCAGGAATAGAAATAGTTTACAGAGCTTGAATCAAAAAGAAAATTCAACGTGTCTAGTGGCTAGAGCCATGTTTATGAGCCCTGCATGCAAATAAAATGACCTTGGAAGCTTTTTTTTTTTTTTTTTTTTTTTTTTTTGTCTTTTTCGTGACCGGCACTCAGCCAGTGAGTGCATCGGCCATTCCTATATAGGATCCGAACCCGCGGCGGGAGCGTCGCCGCGCTGCTAGCGCAGCACGCTACCGAGTTCGCCACGGGCTCGGCCCTGACCTTGGAAGCTTTAACAAAATCCCAATGCCTTTCAATGAATGAATAGCAAATCTTTAGTAAGTTTTTTCTTAAGTAGTCTCTCCAGTAATTGAATTTTGATCAACAGTGTGGCATAGTAAGTTCAAAGTCATGGTCTTTGATTAGTTGAATAAGCAATTTGACCAGTGCTGTCTTCTGACGGAGAGCAAATATGCTACTCTAGCTGGTGCCATGAGACAGTGTTCCGAAGCAGTTTAGGCTTTAATGTGTGCGGGAATCATCTGGGGATCTTGTTAACCCGCAGATTTTGATTCAGTGAGCCTGGGGTGGGGCCCAAGAATCTGCATTTCTATTATTCCCTCAGGTGAAGCTAATGCTAAAGGTTTGAGAACTTAGATTTTGGGAGCCAGACAGTTGGCTCTGTATAGAAATTCCAGCTCTGCCACTCATCAGATCTGTCTTTTTGGGCAAGGTGTTTAACCTCTGTTCTTTAGTTTCCTATTCTGCAAAATGAGATAATGATAAGAGCACAGTATATGCATAGTAGATGCATTGTAAAGATTAAATTAGTCAATAAATTAGTTAATTAATATAAAACAATTCAAGAAGAAAATGAGGTGTGTTTGCTATTTCTTTATGGCTAAAACTGATCCTCCCCTAGGAAACTTATTTATGTTTTTGTTTAATTTTATTTGGGGGGATAAGAAATAAAATTTGGAGGGATAAAAAATAAAATGTGAGGGGCTAATTTGTTGGGATAGTTAATATAGTCACAAACTTCAAGACTGAAAATGCCCTAAAAGGAAATACTCCTGACGCTTTTCTCCTCCGTCTTCTAATTGTCCTCCTAAGACTTAACCAACTTTACCAATTTAAGAGAGTTTTTAAAAATAGGCTCAGCTATGGTTTTTCTGAGATTTTCCCTCATTTGCCAGGATGCTAACTATGAACCTATGAACCATAAGAGCCTATCCTTCCCACTCGCTGACTGCATTCCTTTGAAGAATAAGTTGATTTTGATCTCTCTGTCTCTCCTAAGAAAGATAACCAAAGGGAAACAACCAAAGCTGGAAATTTCATCTCTTCAAAAAAGAACCAATGGCTATTAAAATCACTCCAGGACAATTTCATCGACTTGCCCGGCTGAGCTGCTGATTCCAAACTTTTATAGAGTCCCCTGTGACCCTGAACCTGAAGAACCTGCCCCAGCCCAGTTGCTCTCACCTTCTACCTGGTGGAGGTAGCATTGCCTTTGACACTCAAGTTCCCTTTGGCCATTGTTCAGTGCTACTTTCCCTAGAAATGGTCCATAATTTTTCTTATCCTACTGATTTATTAGTGAGCTCCTCTCCAGTGCAGGAGGCTTGAAGCTAGAGGCCTGCAGACTCCCCCGGCTCCTAGAAAATGGCTGCTCATCCCCTATGTGGTGGTGATGGCTGAACAGTTTGGGAGTTCTGAGAAAAGCTATTCAACCAGAATTTAGGGCATTTTCACAAATGCCAAAGGCACACACATATACAACCACAATCCTCTGGCTGTATTCTTTTACTTCTGGATTACTGAGATGTCTCCCCTAGAATATAGGCTGTTGAGGTCATTAAAGATTCAGTGTACTGAGTGAGTGAGCCTTTTTAATGTATCTGAAAAAGATCTGCATTGTGAAAATTCATTTTTTTATGTCCAAAGTTACAAATTTATTTATGTATGTATTTAGGCTAGCCCTAAGAACAATATATTTTGGCTGAGAAAAGGATGAATGGGCCATGCCTGTCTCTGTCAGCCTCAGGGGAACCCAGCCCAAAAATCTCAGCTCATACAACATGAATTTGTTTCCTCTAGTTGGGATTCAGGTCCCTGCTAAATTGGAAGTGATTTGCCTTAACATGCCTATAACCTGCTGTCAAAGTGCATGCTACCTGTTTGGATGTCTGGTCACATTTTTAGGATCTTTTAACCTTTATTTGTTCTTTCAGTTAATTATTTCTGGGGTACTAAATGGCAAGACTGGCAGCCATTCTAGTAGGATATGACCTGGAGCCAGGGAGAAGCAAAAAAAATTGCTTTCCCCTAGGGATGAAATGTAGCTCGAGGATTCAATGTAAAGAAACTGCACGTATTCCTAACATGGAAGCCAACACCACTGATTGAGTAATACTTTGCCCTGCTGCCGTAAGTTAGCTATCCTGAGCATGGTTAAAAAAAGAAAATCCTTTTTGTCATATTTTAACCTTTAGCATATACTCTGTGCAACCATTTTTCACTCCTAGCTCCCTTGTGACGTTAAGGATATGAAAGAAAGTGAGAGGAAGGAAAAAGCTTTCAAATCTTATTAAGAATCTTTTGTTATCTAAGGATATTTTATCATCATATTTTATCATCTGTATGCTATTTATTTACCATCTTTATGCTATCTACAGATTTACTTTATTCAAGCAATATGAGCATTTATTTTTATGTAAAAAGCACATGTTAACATACCTGTTGCTAATATTTATTTTTGAAGCGTTCACAAAGAAAACACTTAAAAGTGAAAATTTGCCTTATACAGTTTGTTCATTTGGGGTTTGGTTTCATTGGTTTCAGCAGCAAATGAATCATTATGGAGAACTCCCTGGTAGAAGGAGGAACAGGGGCCACCATCCACTGCCTCTCCCTTCGCCTCTCACCCCGGGGGCAACCTCTAAGGCAACTCCCTCTGTTCCTTTCCCCAGAGACTCTGTGCAACACAGTTCAAAACCATTTCTCTGATACTTGTCTAATATGATTCAATTTCTCAAAATCATTTCTGCATAGGGTTACAGAAACACTTCTGTTGGGGAAGTTAGATGAATTTGTATTGTTACATGTGAGCTACAATAACTCCATGAGTGAAAGGTGGTTCTAGAGTATGTCATTTTTAAAGTTTGTCAGTTTTTACATTTGGCACATTGAAAGCTAATGAAAATTGCTGCTACTTTGGGAGAAATCATCAATGAGGGACACTTATACAATGACACAATGTAAAAAACATTAAGGCAAGCAATTCTATTCTTTCAAAATGCATTGCCTTTTCGTGCATCCATTCTTCTTTCTACAGAAACTGATTTGTACTTGCAAAATAATAAATATTCATCTCATGGATTTTTAAAGGTGACTGATTTGTAAAAATCAATAACTCTCTTTTGCCAGCTCGTGGACTGACATGATTGCCTTCATTTTCAAACATAAAACGATTGCATTAAAATAACATTAAGAAAGAAACATCAGCTGACACAGGAAGAGAAATTCTTAAATGAAAACTGCTCCAGCCAGCTTTAATCAGTTCCGATCATGCTTTTTATTATTGTGCAAATGGGCTCTATTAAAAGGAAAGCTAATTCCAGATGATGATGCAAATAATTATAGCTGCCTTTAGCCTCTAGTTAGTGGTATGAACTAATGGTTTCAAAATATGAGATTTATTTTTAAAATGACATTTTTCTTTAACAATGATATGGGAAATTGGGTTTCGTCTACCTAATGCCAAACATACAGATAAAAACTTAAAAAGAAATTAGTCTCTTTTTTTTTTTTTTTGATATTTCAAAGTATAGAAACAATTGACTAAACTACTTCATATGGATAAATTTACAGTTCATTAGTTCAGCAATTCCCAAGCTAGTTTTGGTTCTATGTTTCATCACGCATGAGAAATTCTGTGTACTCTATTTACCCTCCCTTTCCACCATTTGATATTTTAATGTATATTAGCATAGTAAAGGCCCTGAGAAGTTTTGCAGTAAAGAACTATATCTATTTCGTTTATCCTCTATCTTTCCCTGATTATTTGGAGCATGGAAATATATAGGTTAATATTCTCTCTTAACAGCAATCCATGGGATTCCTATTTGAGAAATTCTGAATGAATTTATAATCTAAGGATCTATTTTTTCAACAAGCAGTAATATATAAATCAAACATACAGCCACTCATTCATAAAATTGCAATTCTGGAATCAGAAGTTTAAGTAAAAACAATAATTTTAACATTAGTCTAAGCAAACTTACAAATATTGTCTCTGAAAATGTTGGTCATCAAAAGATGTCTCTCGAAATACTTGATTTTTCACTCTTGTCTTTAGAGATCTAATGATATTCAAACTGGCTTGTGATCAATGCTACCTTTCTTAGCACAAATACATTAATTTAACTCTTTAGCTTATACTCATATATGCATCTATCATTGCATATGTCACAGGAATTATACTTTTTTTGCCTTTGTCTCCCAATGGCAGCTATAGAAGTGTTACTCAGTTGTCCCTGTAAGAAAACACTTGTTCAGCTGTAAGTGGTGCAATGAGCTGACAGCCTCCAGCTGTTCCCCCTTCAGGATCTGCCTCAGCTTTCAAGCCAAGACCATGTTTTTCCCTGGCAGTGCCCATTGATCTAACTCTGCAGGAGTAGTGGGGCCTGGCCATTCCCGTTCAATGCAGGACTCCTCCAACAGGCAGTCTTTGCTCCGGAGCTCCCCACTGTGTTGACCAAGATTTTGTCAGATCAGCATCATAAACTAAAGGCTTTCCTGGCCCAGCCCTGCTTTCTTTTATCTTTCACAGACATTACTTCCAATAAATCTTTTGCACTCCTGTCTCAGCATCTGCTTCCAAAAGGACCCTACTGACAGTCCCTTACTAGTCTCCAAGATACTTTAGAGACAGGGTCATGTCTTTATCATCACATTCCAAATATCTATCACACAGAGGTTAAATAATAAATGCTCAATAATCAGGTAAATTTCAGTATAATATATATCAAAGAGGAAGCATAGATATAGGTATAGATGCTGATGTAGATGTCACATTTGAATCATTTTTGTTATGATTCATATGTGTATGTGAGTGCAGGCATTAGTGCAGTACAGAAATTACTAGAACATTTTGTGTACAAGAGTTAAATTCATTGTGGTACAAGCTGACCTTTGCCCCTATTTCCCAAAGAATTTCTAGTTTGGATAACCTTGATGGAGCAAATTTAGTCCCAATACATGTATGGGCTCAGATTATTAGAATATTAGATGCCATCTATACAATGGAAACGATTTTATGTATTTTAATTAAAGAAAGATTTTGAAAATGTTATAAGAAGACTGATTCAACATTTGTGTGCAAACAGATGCAAAGGGAGAAGACTAAAGTCAGAGTCATTCTAGGAGACAATGAGCAATCATGATTTTGAATCATCGTCGTCAAACAGATACCGGCTTGATGCTTGCAACATGCGAGACGTTTTACATACATTTACATGTTTAATTCTCAGGAAAAGCCAGCAGAAGAGGAAGAGGGAAGAAAGTCTCAGAGAAAATTTGTCCAAGTTCTTTCTGGTAGAAAGTCAGTAACTGAAGAGTTGAACCTAGATCCGACTCCGAAGCCTATAGTCTTTCTAGGATGTCAAACTGCCTCCTGTGTAGACATAAGGATTCATCTGACACTAGAATTGGTTTCCATGACTTTGTCTAAGTCAAAACCAGGGATCATCACTCTGTGGGCCTCAGAACAGATAGGTAAAGGAAGACAAGGTGTGATTTGACTGTTAATATGAGTACAGGTGAGCAAGAGGTCATTGCCAAAAAATCAGGAAATCTAGAAAAATAAAAGTCCTAAGGGGAGCTAAGTCATGATACTTGGAGAAGGCAACATTTGGGTGAGAAAAAAATGCCATAATAAATAAACCAAGTTCAGAGACTAAGAGATCAAAGCAAGAATATAATGGGAAATCAAGCAGATATATCAAGTTCAGACTTTAGAGCAGTCTTATAGGACAGGGCTCAGCAAATTTGGTTCATAGGCCAAATCTGGACTGCTGTCTGTTTTTGCAAATAAAATTTTACTGGAATACAGCCACACCAATTCATTTATTTATTGTCTATGGCTGCTTTTATATTACAACTGCAGCAGCAGAGTTGAGTAGTTCCAACAGAGACCATTTGGCCTACAAAGTCTAAAATATTTACTCTCTAACTATTTACAGAAAAAGTTTGCTAACACTTGTTTTAGAAGACTCTTATAATTGGGTTTGTGATCATAGGTCTAAAGCAGAGGTTAACTAAATATTTTCTATAAAGGGCCAGATAGTAAATAATTTTTTCTTAGACTTTGGGGCCACAAATGAGCTCTGATGCATAGTCTTTGGATTTTTGATGTTCGTTTGTTTCCAGCCACTTAAAATGTAAAAGTATTCTTAGCTTATTCTTAGCAGTATAAAACAAGCTACAGGCCAGATTTGTCCTGCAAGCCATTGTTTGCTGATTCCTGATCTAAAAGAAGCAGATTTCAATCCTCTGCCTTCATTCTCATGCTTCATCTTAAACATCTGTAAGGAATAGGTGTGGATCTTCTGTCAGAGAAAAGCTAAATTCAGCTGGCACTTGTGGTTTCAGATTAGAGCTGAGCCAATAGACTAAGCCATTTGGGAATGAAAATTTTTCCTTTACAAACCAAATTCTGCTTTTTTAAAAAAAATTAGTCACATGATATCTTTAAAATTGTTTTCCTTTTAATTGGATTAATTTGATTGTGTCCTATACTGACTTAAAGTAGATATAAGAATTGAGACTTTATCACCACTTCATAGTGTGTGTCCATTCAAAAGTTATTCCACGCTGTTTTATCTTTGGGACTTCAACATTGCTTCAGCACTATGGGTTTGGAGAAGAGGGGAGCCTCAATGCAGTATGTGACTCTGCATCTTTTGGCAATGATCAAGGTGTCTGCCTGGCTTTCAACTCACAGTTCATCTTTTAATTTCGTTCAGGTGTCAGGCACAGTAAAGGGTCCTGCCCTGGTGTCTGTCCATGCCCTGCTCCGTGAACCAGCTTGGGCATTTATCCTATCAAACAATTCCCTTTTCTGGACCAAAGCGCTGTTATATAATAATTAGGGAAGCCTTACTTCACTACAAATATCTGATTACCCTGCCCTTCTTTATAATTCTAATATTGTAAAACATGTGTTTATTGTTATGTAACCATGTTTTGAATTGGTAATTTATCCTGCAGTAATGATAGAAATACCTAATATTTACTGAATGCTAACTGCATGCCACATACCCAGCTACGTTCTTTGTGTATTATCTCACTGACTCAACATAGTACTCCCATTAAATGAGAACTGTTCCTATCCCCACTTCACATATGAGGAAATTAAGATTTAAAGAGATAAAGCAACTGACTGGAAATCACATAGCTAACACGTGGCAATGCCTGGATTTGGACTCAAGTCTGTCTAACCTGAAGACAGTCTCTTTCCATCTACAGTATACTGCATTTGTACTGAAGAAAGTAGTGGCCTTTGTCACTCTGATGTCTTTCCTGAGGGGGTTTTATGACATTTTATAACAACTTTCAGATATCAGAAAAAAATATTAAGAGTTAGGGGTAAAAAACATCTAGGATGTTTCAATGATTTTGGTAGCTTTGAAAACAAACTTATGAATTATCTTTCTTCTGTGGTATTAGTAGAAATCTCTGAAGGTTAATTAATTAATTATATTTATGAAGTTAAAAAATGCTCAAAGTATATAACATATAAATTACTGTTGGATTAAAAAGTTCTTTATTATATCATTAATATTTTTCTCAGATCCTTTAAATCTGAAAAACTGGATGTTTTCATGTAGTATTTCTTTTTTTTTTTTTTTTACATATGTTATTTTCACAAAAGATAACAAAAATGTTCAGAGACCAACTTATTTGGGAAGAATTTAGGGTGATACTAAAAAATTGGGAAATAGTCTGAACTAAATGTGATAAAATTCAATAAAAAAATGCAAGCTAGTATACTCAGGTAGGACTGATTAATTTTCTCCACAAATGTGAAATGAGGATGTATTCTGAATAACAATGTAAGAAAACTACTTTTGCAACAGCAAGCAGTGTATTGAGTCATGAGGTGCTGAATCTAATCATGTAGACTCTTCCAGTGAGAATACTTTGATAAAAGTTAGCAGAAATATTTTCCTTCTCTCAGATGTTGAAAACTCCCCAGAAAGAAATTTGGTAATGAGTTGGTATCTGTGCTTGTAAAGCATAAATATAGCCTTACAATGCACAAAGCACTTTGCTCCATAAATAATGTACATTCTCATTTCATCATCACAGAAACCCTATATCATCCTCACATTGGAGATGAGTAAACTAAATCTTGGAGAAATACATGTATATTTTGGCTAAAACATGTTTGTTTAAAAGAGCTGTGTTGAAATCATGATGGCCTAGTCTTCCTTAGTGGTGCCAAAGTATACATTTTTAAACACAAATATAGAAAGAGCACATGCCAAAGATTTATTTACTTATTAATGAGAGAATCAATAAGATGGTAAAGCATTTTGAGAAACTAGTTATTTATAAACATTTTTTAAATGAATGCTAAAGCAAGACTTCTAGGGTAGATATAACACTAGAAAATGTCCTGTAGATCAATTAAAAAAAAAAAATCTTTGGGTTTATCTTTTCTACCAGACAATTTATTTGCATTTCTACCTGATGTGGTCTACAAATCAATATGTAACTTCGCCAAGTCTGAGTCCTTAAATAATAGTAAATAACAAAGGCAAACAAAAGTACATCCCTCAGGCACTTAAATAAACTGTATGTGCAGGACCACCACCTATCCTGGATTTCCAAGAAGAGAGGAGTTTCCCAAACATTAGACTTTCAGAGCTAAAACCAGGAAAGTTCTGCACAAGCCAGAATGTTTGGCCCCATTAACAATGCCCCAGTATGGGGACTGGCCAGTTAGCTCAGTTGGTTAGAGCTTGGTGTTTATAACACCAAGGTTATGGGTTCAGATCCCCATCCTGGCCAGCTACCAAAAAAAAACCCACCAAAAAAAGCAATGCCCCAGTACGACACTAGAAGGACATGCTGCATACTCCTGACTTTATTCCAAGGCAACTTTTCTTAACAGTAAGATTGCAATAAAAGTAATCTAATTTGTTGCTGACTTCACACCTTGAAAAAGCTAAAAATATATAGACATTCTTGATTTTACCTTAATTTTTATCACACCCACAAAAAAATAAAACTTTCCTTCTAGTTATTTATTAAAATGTTGCTGTGCGGGATAGCAAGATCTATAAGACATGCCACCTCAGGTTTCTACCACAGCACACTTAGCATAGTACAAATTTATCATCAGTGAAGAGTGGCATACAACATCATTTCTTTACCCACATCATGGCCATCTTCTCACATTTTGTGTGTTTGCATTCTTCTGCAATGCAAAGTTTACCTGTAATTTAGTTACTACCCCGAGCTCAGTGGGAGAAACACCCAAGTAAACTCACGAGGCTTTTCAGTTTGTTTTTTTCTTTTTTCTCTTTAATTGTAAAGGAGGAAAAGCCTAAGAGAGATTCTCCAAAGTCATCAAATTCTAGAATATTGCATATCCACAATCATCAAACTTATCCACCTTTCTGCGCATTTTCTCCCTCCTCTACCTCCACCACTCCATTCAAATGTGCTCCATGTTCAGCTTCTCAGGGCATCACCCTGGAGGCTGCACACTTCCTAGGGACTCTGAGCAGTAGAGGAGGAATAGCTGAGGGAGATAAACAAGGCGATGGATCTGAGCACAGCTCAACTTTGCAAAACCTAAAGACCACAGGATGGCCCTGAAATGCAGCTAAGCTTTCCTGAGACCCCAGGAAGGTGGAGGTACTCCAAAAGGGCTGAGAACTCGCAGACTGGAAGAGGCCCCGCTCTGCTGGCTCCCTTTCAAGTTCTTAAATTCTTCTCTACCTTCCACCAAATTTGTATACCCCACTCATCCAGGTAGTTGTCTGGCATAAACAGAAATCACCTGTTGGAGGGCGGTCTGTAGTCATCTGTTTCTACTTGAGCCTGCCCATTGCCATCTCACTACCATATTCCAAATTGCTCACCAAACATTTCTCCCAGGCCCCTTCAGTAATGTTCCTGAGTGTAGTTCTGGTATTACAAATTTATTCATCTCCTTGCATAATATGATTTGGATCAAATTGCAGGATGACACCAATTCTTGAGAGAGCAGTAAAAGAAAGTAGAAAAATAAGAGAAAGTAAAAGGAATTCAGAAAACAAAAAACAAAACAGACAAACAAATAAATACCTTGCTAATATCCTTCCATTAGAGACTGCGGTTGGGGCAAGGATAGACTGGGGGTACAGATAGGTATTACCTTTCTTGGAGTCATTTTTCTAACCACAGAAAAATTATGCTAAGAACACTAAAGATTGCTACTATGCAGTGAGTTTTTCTTTTCTTTTTTCTGACTAGCACCAGCAGGAGGGAAAAATAGTAATCTTCTAGGAGCCATTGCCATTGCTTAGGACCAAAAGCAACAAAAGAGGTATCTGTAGAGAAACAATAAACCCCAGATTCTCACCAACTCATCATCCTATTCCAAAATCAGTGAAACAATTGGAAATCTGAAAGACACCAGTTCAAGTTTAAGGACAGTCAACACTTGTCAGGTCCGCCGCTGGCCGACCCGAACAGCCCTAGCCTCATTCCTTTCAGTGGGCAAGCGAATGGCCCGGGATTCCTCTTTCCCTCCTGTCCCCTTTGGAAGGAGATGGGGGAAGAGAGCCGTGAAGAGAGGTGAGCACAGCCGCCGGCCCCAAACCAGCCCGGTTAAAGGACACTCATACGCGGTGGGAGTTCTGTCGAGCAGTTCCGTTTATTACCACACAAGCACTTGCTTTTAAAGGCAAATGGGGAAGGGAGGTTTTTTACATAATCTTATCAGCTTAAAGGTCAAGAGAGCATGCATCCTGTCTCAATGCCTAGCTATCGCAACCTCGAGCGTGGAAGCGCATATTTGGCCAATAAGGGCTAAGGCAAGGTTCCCGCAGACACCTCCACCCTACTTCCTCCCAGCGCCATCTTAGGCTGCCACATTAATACACCCTTGTGGGCCTATAATGGTGCCACTTGTAATATCACTTAAGGTGGCGTTAGTTTTTAAGGCCCGACAAACACTATGGCTGAGCTGGACTCCAGCTTTAATGAACTTGAAGGAACCATGTGTGAAGGCACAGCTCTCTGACCAGAGTTTCCCTAAAGAGCTGAAGAGCAGAAAACAGACCCTGAAGTGCCTGTAGTCAACCTTCTAGCCCAATTTTCAAGGAGTAGATTTGAAGATTTCCAGGTCAACATGGACAAGGGACCTACCCAGACTGTTTTTAGGCTCATAACACCTTCCAGGATGCAACATCGTGCTCATCCACCTTCCCACTCCACTCTCTCTCTCTGTGCACCTGTTGTCTGAAGTTGAAAGCTCTGAACATGTGTAGGATGAGATGGCATCATGTCTAACCTCTTCTAAGAAAAATAGCCATAGAGCAGAGGGTACTTAGTCTGAAATCAAACTATAGTAGGGGTGGGGCAGGGAAGCACAGGGCCCGAAGGACCTTCCTCCTTCCTTCAAGAGTAGCAAATATTAGGACTTTATTTCTCTCATTGCAATTACCAGCCACTACATTAGCCCTGCAGGTTTAGAAGACTGCACCTCTAAATCAGACAAAGGAAAACTGTCAACCTAATTTTTGGTGCCATTGTGACTTGTATATTTCCCTGACTTTTTAGATATTTTATTGGGAAATTGAGAAAGGATGTGCTAGGGGCTACTAGACAGTAGCTTTTAAACTGACAGTAGCTTTTAAATTGACTAATATTGTTATTTGATACTCTTTGCCCATTAAATATGCTTTTGCAGGCCCAGAAAATTATGCATTGTACTTACATTAATTTTCCTTCACAAAACCAACATTTTTCTTTCGTTTTTTTCTTTTTTTCCCCTAGTTTCTAATTACATGGGGAAAAAAAATCTATAAGTAAATTGTATTAAGTTAAAAAAAGAAATTCCACTTTAAGGAAAAACATATTAACTGGCTAATTTTTGACTTTAAGTTTTCACCAGATACTATAAAGAGAATGCAGCAGAGAGAAATGGACAAATGAGTAAAAAATTACTACTTAAACTGGCTTTAGAAAGTCAAGGTTTATGTGGGAAACTGACTTCAAATTTAAATTTGTTCCTAGTTATTTTTCTCTAGCAGGTCTACATCTTCAGTGTCTTTGCACATGTGAGTAGATGTTCCCATGCCCAGCTGTGCTTTGCTTCTTTTCATTTCCCCCACTGGAATCACATCTTATTTCTACCATCCAGATCTAGCCCTTCCTTTAGTGCCTAACTCCACCCTCCAAACCTTCTCAACTAAACATCATTATGCTATAATTTTTATTTCTTCAATAGTTACTTAATTTATATTATTCCATCTATGCCATGTTATAGAGCATACATACATACATACATACACAACATACACACACTTGACATATACACAATTGCTACCCAACAGTATACAACGCTTCCTAAAAAAAAGGACCAATTCTTTGATTTACTTTAAAGTCTTAAAAATACCCCTTAAAACAATACACTGTTTTTTCCAGGTTTGTAGAATAATCCATTTAAAATCAAATGGGCTTTCCAGATAACTTGAGTTTTTATTCCTGGAAATTTCCAAGTAAGAAAGATGCTTGAAAATAGATGAGAGACATGGCCAGGGAGGTTACACTTAATTGGACAGCATACTGGCTCATTTGACTATTTCCTCTCCTTCCCTGGATTCAAGGTTACCTTTACCTTAAGATTGTTGGCTTGAATTCATATGGTTTTACTCTTAAAGCAAAGTTGAGGAGATTCACAGGACGCGACACCAGACTGCAGCTTACAGATTTTCGGTTAAGCACGATGCTCATAGCAAAAGAGAAAAGTCAGAAGTAGGATGTGGCTATGGAGGCAAGAACGACAGTATAGATAATATATGCTCTGCCATGTCTTTTAAAAAGAAAGAAAAGGCAAGAAAATTGCCATGGGAAAGGGAAGACAGAAGGGAGAGGATGGTATGGGAGCCAGTTAAGGACAAGAATAAATTTCACATCATTTTAGAAGTTATTTCACTAGATAGGAAAAGAAATCAAGGTAGGTAACAATTCAACCCAAGAAACATGAATGAATGAATTATAGTAAGTCGTGTATCTGTTTGCTGTCCTGAGATTTCTTCTGGACAACCAGGCTTTGGATTTCATTATTTTCTCTTACCTAGTAACTTCCAAAATCTTGAGGACAAATTCTAATCCTCTGTCTCCAAATAAAAAGTATAAATATATTTACTCTAGATTTAGGTATCAGGACATTTGTATTAGAATCCTAGCTCTGCAGTTTATAAGCTGTGTGTCTTTAATTTGTTCAACTTATTTAAACTTCAGTTTCTTATTGGTAAAATATGCATAATAAAAGTGCCTAATGTTGTGAGAATCTAATAAAATAACATGAGAAATGTCTTGGAAATATAAACTTTCATGCAAATGCAAAGACTAATTAATTTTTAATATGGATGTTTTATTTTCACCTCAAATTCAGTATCAAAAACACATTTAATTGCTTTCCACCTGGAATTGGTTCTTTTTCCATATATTTTTAGTGCTATCAGTTTTCCATTATTGTCTTATCCAACTGTGATAAAAATTTAGAGTTATCTTTGAATCCTTCCCATTTTAAATATTCAGTAAGTCCGGCCTATTGTTTCTTTGCAACACTGGAGGTGTGGATCCCCTTACATTTTTACTGTTTCTGTGCCTCTGTTTCTTTAGTGAATCATCTTTTGCTCCTGAATTGAAGCCCATTCTGTGCACTACTATTTAGCTCCTGTCTAAACCGCTGCTGTCACCATCTTACCTCTCTTCTAGATTCTTTCATTAGTGAAAGAATGAAAAATAAAATTTTTCATTCCCATTTAAAATAAAGTTTCCTTAGGCAGGCCTTATTACCAGCCACAATCTTGCCCTGCCTTAACTTTAGGGAATGTGTTCCCCAATATGAATCTTCTGGGCCTCCCAAATATTTTCTTTCAGTCTAGGATAGCATGAATGGTGGGTTATGGGGAATGGCTGGGCTAAAGGTTCTGAGACCTTGAAATGATTATATTGGGAGTGGTTGAGAAGGCAGCCTAAAATTTCATGGGATTAGGGCTTTCTAAGGATATCAGTGCTTTTACTTATTTTTCTATTTTATTCATATATATAAATGGTATATATAATTTTAATGTTTTTTTTTTAAATTTCTAACTAAAACAATAGACTTATGACCAAAAAACAATATGGAAAATTGGGTACCTAGGGTTAAAAAATTTAGTCAAATCAAATAATGATAATTTTTAATATAAAAAATTTTTTTTACAAAACCAGCCCCTAAATACAGACACACACACACACACACACACACACACACACACACAAGCATGCACACACAGCCTTTTAACATTATAATTTGTTTCTCTGAGTAGTATTGAAAAGAACACTTAGCTGCGTTGTTGTACCATATTGAGTCTTAATTTCTCAGGTTGCTAACCAGTAACAACTTGTACCAAAAGGAAAAGAGTTATAATTGATGAAAGAATTAAACAGAGGCATGTAAGTTTGATTTTAGCACAAACATTTTTAGTCCCTCTATTGTAATTTTCAATTTTTGTCAAAACACCTCACTGAACTCCACTGTATAGATTTGTTTGTTAAAGCACATTGTCCTGGCATTTAATGCAGGCAAGTCACTGCTAAATATACTTCAATCCAGCCTGCTATTTTCTCCTCCCCCTCTTACTCGTTGGTGGATTATCAGGTGTACTTCAGAGATGGTTTCAGCATGATGGCTACCTATCTCAAGATAGGCCAAAAGAATGCCTGAAAAGCATCAAAAATTTCTCATAAAACAGCACTATTCCACCTTCAGCTCATGAAAAAGTCCCATTGTTGTTCACAGATATGATGATTATTGCTGGTAAATGTTTCAAAGAAGGAATCATCAATAGCTCAAGAGAATCTAAAATTGTTCTAAAATCTCCTCCATTGGTAATGTTAAAGTGTGTGATTAGGACATATGTATTTCTGTTAAATCTCATGTTTATGTAAAGTCCTTCATAAGTTCTATTTTGAACAACTGTCTACTGGACTTGAATTAGATATAGTAGATATGGTCTGGTACCCGATAGTGGAGATTACAAAAGATGTTCTCTTTTCCCAGGAAGACATAGAGCACACAGGTGTTAATGGACATCAGACTTAACAACAAAATACAAATTGTGCAATGTGAATAGCTAAGTGGTGTGCATACCTAACTAAGAAACAAATATATAGAAAATTGATTCCATGAAGTTTGCAGTATGACTTGCCAGGGTTGGGGAAGGGGGTGTTGGGGCTCAGGCCACCACCTTAAAGCTACATTTAACACTTTTTTATTTGATGCCAAATGTAATTGGACAATGTTTATTATGATATATGAAACCAACCAAAATATTACCTTCAGATTTTCTTTTCCCTTTAATTGAAAAAATTCAACTTTGTAAGAAGATCTCTTTTCTTCTTTTCTTTCTTTTTTCCCTCCTTTCATTCCTCCCTCCCTCCCTTCTTTCCTTCTTTCCTTCCTTCCTTTTAAGTCTGAGTATACACAGAAGGGTGTCTTGCTAGGGCTAGGGACCACAGACCCTACAAACCTGTTATACAGACTGAGTCACAAACCCCTCACCCACAGGTCCACAAGCTAGATAATAGGAAAAAGATCCTGGGAGCCATGGGTAAAAATTACTAGGCTTTATTCAGATGAAAGCTCAGGTAGCTAGCAGCAGCCACCCTAGTGGCCTCCCAGGGTGTCCCGAGAGCACTGTGAATCAGAGCTGTTCATCCGGTATACTTAAGTCCAATAACCCAGGAACACCTGGGTGCAAGTCAGACAACCCAGGAACACCTGGGTGCCCACATGCATCCACAGACAATAGTCAAGGAACACCTGGGCACACGTGCACAGTTACCATTTATATCAAATGCTCAGTGTTGGGAAAATATAGGAAAATGGTCAGGGCCCCTCAGATGTTCAGAATCTTGCTGAACATTTGCTGTAAATATCCTCAGCTGTTCCTTGGTTACTACTTAATGTAATTGTGTAGGGGCACCCAGGTGTCCTGGGTTAGGGAACTAAGTATAAAGGACTAAAAGCTCTGATACAGGATGCTTCTCACAACATTCTGAGAAGCCACTAGGACAGCTGCTCCTAGCTCTGAATAAAGCCTATTAATTTTTTACCCAGTGGTGAGTTGGGGGAGATCAGGCATCTCCAGGCCCAACCTATGGTGCACCAGAAAGTGAAGTGTGAGCAGCTTGTAGGACAAGGCAGAATACCGGCAGGAGATCCACAGGTGACCCAATTCGCTACCTATGTCCCGTGTACCCAGGTGGAATAAGTTGACTTGGGGAGACAGTTCCAGCAGAAACAGGGGGAGCCCCTGGCTTATTGGCTGCTGAGGTTATGGGACCTAGGGTTGGATAGTGTGATGTGCTCTGATGAGGAGATGGAAAATTTTGCCTACATTACCATGCACCTGTCCCTGAGGCAGCAGCTACAGAATAGCTGAAGATGTACACAAGGGCCAGGTGATCACTCCTTAATGGAATGGGTGAATTCAGCTGCCCAAACCATGTGGGCAAATGCTGGAGAACTGCCCAAGATTGTTAGTAAATGGCAGACATATGCTGAGTTGGTTCAAATAATTCGGGAGTTCGGGATGCAGCAGTCTATATTTAATGTGAACACTCATGGCCAGACAATGAAAGTTTTACAGATAGCAGGAGAGACATAGTGGTGCAAAATGCCCAAGCAACATCCTTTGGGTCACTGATGGCCATACTGGCCACATACATTGGTCATCCTATACATGAAATAACAACCATGATAGCTGCCCTGGGTGAAGTAGAGGAAAAGAGACAAGTAAAAGGGGTCCAAAAGGCTGCTAAGACCCAACCCCCAAGAAATGCTCAGGATTTTATCCCAAGGGGACCAAACAAGACTAGCCATAAGCAGATGTGGCTTGACTTGCTTGCAGCAGGGGTTGATAGCAAGAAAATTGACCAGCAACCAAATGCAGTTCTGTTTGCCTTGTGGCAGCAATTGCACCCTGAACAGTGTTTCACTAAAGGTCTTGAAACAGGTAGCAAAGTATGCTCAGTGGATTTAAAGGATTTTTTTATTTCTCCAGAGGAGGCAGATGAAATGTTTCATTTTGATTAGGGAGCAGGCCAGGGTACTCATCTTTTGGAAGCAGGCAAGAAACGGAGGTAATACATTGGTCAAGGACTAATGTGCAGCGTGTTTTGGCACTGGTAGGTAAAGGCACAGAATATAGCCTGATATATGGCAATCCAGATAAGTTTCCAGGGGCCACAGTTCATACAGATGGCTATGGAGGATATACTATTAAAGTCAAAGCTATGTCACTGCCATTGAGCATAGGATGATTTCCCCCTCATGTGTATACTGTATCCTCAGTACTGTATCCCCAGTAGCTGAATACATCTTTGGTATGGATGTACTTTATGGTTTGCACCTGCAAAAAACAGTTGGAGAGTTTCAGCTGTGAATACGGACAGTAAAGCCTGTGTTATGGGGATATGCTAAAAATGATCTGCAGGTGTTACCCAAGCCAAGCTGTGTAGTCAATGTAAAGCAATATCACCTCCCAGGAGGACATGAAGAGATAGGTGCCACTATATTGGAGTTAGAGAAAGTCAGGCATTATTCATCCAGTTCATAGCCCATTTAATGCTCTGGTATGGCCAGTGAAAAAACCTGATGGTACCTGGAGAATGACTGTAGACTATTGAGAACTAAAGAAAGTAGCACCTCCTTTGCATGCAGCTGTGCCTTCAGTTCATGACTTGTTGGATCAGCTGACAACTCAGCTGGTAACTTATCATTATGTATTGGACTTTGCAAATGTTTTCTTCTCTATCCCAATCTCAGCTGATAGCCAAGACCAGTTTGCCTTCACATGGGAAGGGAGGCAGGGGACCTTTCAAGTATTGCCCCAAGGTTATCTGCATAGCCCAAGGTTATCTGTCATGGCTTAGTGGCTGGGGACCTAGCCAAGTGGACTAGGCCCAGCATGGTTAAAATGTTTCACTACATTGATGACATGTTGTTAACGTCTGATTCTCTTACAGATTTAACCCAGGCGGCTCCAATGCTGCTAAGCCATTTGGAACAATGTGGGTGGGCCGTGAACACAGCCAAACAGCAAGGACCTGAACTGTCAGTCAAATTCTTAGAAGTGGTCTGGTAGGGTAAGATAAGAGTCATCCCAGAAGCTATTATAGACAAGGTACAGGCATACCCTCGGCCCACAACTGTACCTCAGTTACAGATATGTTTGGGATTTCTGGGATATTGGAGAGCTTTTGTACCTCATATGGCTCAAATGGCACATGCACTGTATGCATTAACAAAGAAAGGAGGCCCCTGGGATTGGACTAAGGAAGTAGAACAGGCTTTCTGGGCTACAAAAAGGGCAATACAGCAAGTACAGGCTTTACAAGTGGTTGATCCCACTAAGCCTTTTGAATTAGATGTACATATAACCCAAGAGGGGTTAGGATGGGGTCTGTGGCAGAGATAAGACCAATTCCAAACACCTGTAGGATTTTGATCTCAGATCTGGAAGGGCGCTGAAGTGTGCTATTCTCTAATAGAAAAACTGCTAGCAGCTGTGTATTCTGCCTTGATGGCCACTGAAGCTATCAAAGGAACTGCCAAGGTCCTAGTAAGGACAACATACCCCATACTAGGTTGGCTGTGCATGTGGGCCACCAACCCTAAAACAGGTGTAGCTCAAATTCCCTCTCTGTCTAAATGGGGAGCATATATAGAACAAAGGAGCACTGTGTCAGTGAGTCCTCTGTCCAAAGAGTTGCAAACTGTGCTAGGCCCAGTCATGGTTGTGGAGGAAACTTTGACACAACCATTACCCACAGAGGTGGAGGCTACACCTTTCCATCAGGGACAGGGACCTATCATTGAACAAGCTTGGTATACAGATGGCTCTAGCATGGGGCCCTCAGCATCATGGACAGCTGTTGCTGCCCAGCCCTTCACAGATACCATGTGGTATGAAAATGGCACAGGGCAAAGCAGTCAATGGGCTGAATTGAGAGCAATATAGGCGGTGATAAAAAAATGAGTCTAGGCCATTAACCATCTTTACTGACCACTGGGCTGTGTACAAATGTTTAACCCTTTGGATCTCTACTTGAAAATATCAACGGTGGATGGTAGGCCACCAAACCCTGTGGGGACAAGCCATGTGGCAAGAATTATGGGAATTGGGACATCAGAAAGAAGTAACTCTTTTCCATATCACAGGACACTTCCCCTTAGCCAGTCCAGAAAATGATGAAGCTGATGCCTTAGCTAAGGTAGGATGGCTGGACAGAGCCCCAGCTACTGATGTAGCCCAGTGGTTACTTTGAAGAATGCAGCATGCTGGCAGCAAAACCATGTGGATGGTGGCTCAAAGATGGTCCTTGCCTATAAAATGAGAGGACGCAGTGAATGCCTGTCGTACTTGTCCAGTATGTGCTCAAGAGAGTCCACACCCCCGTTGGGTGCCACAAACAGATGGGCAAATAACTCGAGGAAGGGTGCTCCTGACTCAATGGCAAGTGGACTTTGTCAGACCACTGCCAAGGTCAGAGAATTTCAGACACATTTTCACTACCTTTGATTTGTCTACTGGTCTTCTGTTTGTATGACCTTGTAAGGCCCCAGACCAGGTAAACACTGTGAAGTCATTAAATAGCCTTACAGCCATGTATGGCCAGCCTGTAGTCATAGAAAATGACAATGGAACCCACTTTACTGGACACAAGGTTCAGAAGTGGGCTTCCCAGTTGTCTATTCAGTGGAAGTTACATGTGCCATATCATCCCCAGGCAGCGGGGATGATTGAGCAATATAATGGTCTTTTTAAAAAGGGGCTAAGGCTATCTGCCCAACCCCCATCCCTGAAGGGGTGGACACGGTGGTTATGGCTGACAGTCAGAATTCTAAATGAGAGACCCCTCAAGGGTGGGCCCTCTCCAGTGGAAGCCCTGTTGCAGAGGGCTGCAGAACCTATACAGCTGCAAGTCACTACTAAAGATAAGCTCTTGAAGCCAGGATACGGCAAGAATGGAAATATTCTCTTACCGGCCCCAACCTGTTTACAACAGGGATAGACAGTACAATGGGAATGGCCTTGGAGAATAGAAGCCCCCCATATATGCTGGGTAGGCCTAATAGGGCCTTGGGGGAAAGGATTAGACGAAGACATGCAAATTTCACCTTGGGTGACAAGTACCTGGCCTCCTAGAATAAAGGTAACATGGCCTGGAATAGATAAGCGCTTTATTCCAATGGGCACATTTGTATTATCATTATGGCCAATTATGAGTTCCCATATACTGTTACATATAGAACCTACAGATCCAACAGTGTTAGCAGATAATGTATGGTATCATAAACCAGGTAAGATACCTATTTCTGCAACCATCCTTTCTCAGGGTGACAAACTGGCATGTATCTTACCAGAGGGATGAAAACTCCCCCTATTGGTACCAATAACCCTTCTGTCTTTTCGCCAATAGTGTTCTGGCTGTGGGCACCAGAATCGACTAGGTATATACATATGTTCGTGTGACCAATGTGTCAGCTTATTGGGTATGCACTGAACTTCCCATCAGTATGACGACAGGATTCCCATGGAAAATCACACCAATGACGACTACTAACTGGACATGTGTGGCTAGTAGTTGAAAGGACAGAACTACAGGACAAGCCTTAAGGCATACTGGACAGACAATAGGTTATATGAATGAAAGGGTCGCTTATCCTCGCTAAGGGAACATCACGGAATATTCTGAATGTGTAGATTGTACAGCGAGGGATCCTGAAAGGGTGGATTGTTGGGAAAATATAGGAAAATGGTCAGGGCCCTTCAGATGTTCAAAATCTTGCCAAGCATTTGGTGTCAATATCTTCAGGTGTTCCTTGGTTACTACTTAATGTAATTGCGTATGGGCACCCAGGTGTCCTGGGTTATGGAACTAAGTGTAAAGGCCTAACAGCTCTGATACAGGGTGCTTCTCAGAATGCTCCGAGAAGCCACTGGGATGGCTGCTCCTAGCTCTGAATAAAGCCTAAAAATTTTTTTACCCACAGTTCCCAGGACCTCTTTCTATTACATAGCTCGTAGACCTGCATTTGGAGGGTTTGTGACCCAGACTGTACAACAGACTCAATGGGTCTGTGAGCCCTAGCCCTAGCTTTACACTCGGCAAGATTCTGAAACCCCCCGAGGGACCCTGACCATTTACTTTTCATTTTCCCTACACAAAGGCATTCCATATATATATATAGTTTTTCATGAAATTATACTATTCTTGAATCATAGACTGTTTACAGGTGTCACACAGCTTGTACCTGTTTAGCTTTAATCATTAGGCCCTTGGGAAATGATACAACATAAGGTGTTGGTGTGAGACAGATATTCTCTCCTCTATTGTGTGTGTGTGTGTTTGTGTGTGTGTGTTATTTATGAGAAGGATCGACTGCTTCTGTGTTTCAAATCATCACAAATAACACTTATAAGTATTTTATATAGTATTTCAAAACACAGACAAACAGCCAAGGAAAGAATTCCCTGTTGTGATATTACTGCTTAACAGTAAAACACTAATGGTCTCCCTGAATCTCTGGGTGGTAGCAGGAATAAGTCAGCACACCTGAGCTATGGGGAATACATTTAGGTGGCATTATATTGTGTTTCTCACTAACTGTAGGGGAGGGAAATAGCAAAGATATTGCTTTTCAGTGGGTCATTTAGAGTCCTCAGGGTGAGTTTTCCCTCTGCTGAGTGAGAATGTAAATTAGTCACAGGAGCACCCCAGTCACAATGGTTGGACTAGTTTCTTCTCTGTGAACCTGATGCTGGCTGTTTGGTGCAAGCTCCTGACTAGGCAGACTGGAAGTTCCCTGAGGAAGAAAAAGCAATATGTCTTTCTTAAATCCTATTACTTCTTAACTGCCTGGACAGTGTTCTGCATAATATGAGAGCCTATCAAATGTACCTATAAGGATAACTCTGTTAGCTTTTTAAAAGACTATGACTATGACCAAGACTATATGACTTGTGCCTTTCTGCATTTTTTTTCTTCCCAAATGGTATTCACTAATGAAACCATCACTCAGTAAAAGTCTGAACGGAAGTCCAATAAACAGTGTGGTCTATGCAACTGCTGGTGGGAATCTCTCACTCATGTTAGAGCTCGGGAAGGCACCACCTCACTGCTCTTCTTCTGTGGTTCTTGTTATTTGGTTTGTGGTTGTAGAATTCCTCTTAGTGCCTCAACTTAAGTCTGTTTAGCAATGTTGATAGTGATTCTCCTGCATCCTGTAAATCCCTATGAGCATTTGTTATCTAGATAATTATATTTTATACCACAGCAAATTCTCAAAGCAGAATTGTTTCAAAATAGCAGCACTTTGGGCCGAGCCCATGGCGCACTCAGGAGAGTGCGGCGCTGGGAGCGCGGCAACGCTCCCGCCGCGGGTTCGGATCCTATATAGGAATGGCCGGTGCACTCATTGGCTAAGTGCTGGTCACGAAAAAGACAAAAAAAAAAAAAAAAAAAAAAAATAGCAGCACTTTGAGCTGTAAGACTGTCAAATACTCTGCAATATATCTGTAGTAGGTTGAAAAGAGAAGAATTAGGGAAATCAGGGAGGAAAAAGGAATGAGGTGGGTGAAATTTCAAAAGGCCACCCAAGATGATCAGTTCCCTGCAGTGGGAGCTTCTTTTGTCATGGTTTGTAAAACTACTAAGGAAAAGCAGGAATGTGGGAGTCAAAAAATCTCTAGTCCAGGGAGAAGTTCAATAGGAAGAAATTATAGAACAACTCTATGCTCCATTTTCTATTTTTAAAACATTTTTTAAAAACTTTCTTAGGCATAACACAACCATCTTTCTGAGTCTATTTTTTTCTTCCCAAAGCACTAAAGTTACTAGTTAAGCTATCCCCTGTGCAAGTCTTCTGTTAACAGAGTAATCCCTTTAATTTTTTGTTGTATTTATCTATAGGATTACATATCTCAGAAAACTCAAAGGCAGAAAAATATAGCTGAGAGATGAACAAGTGATTTGGTCTAACTCATGGGAAATGCAGCTAGGACATGTTAAAAGACTCCTAGAATTTGTTGATTCATGTGAGCATTAAAGCTTTTTATTTGATTTTTTAAAAATGAAACTTTTTATTTCAAGCAGCCAAGCAGAAGCATTTGCATCCTAGACAAATAAAAGAGGACTAAAGGCCTTTTCATTGACAGATTACTAGCTGTGATATAGAGATGAGAAGCTTGACTCTACAGATATTGTTATCTATAGCTGTGATTACCTCGTTCTGAAGATTTCATAACATAATGTGACTGAGCATAAAAAATATTATCTGGTCTACCATAGTTTGTTGAGTTGCATTTAAAAAGTGAGGATAATTTCCTCATTTGTTTACATTTCTTTCCTTTGAAAACTACAAAAAATCTTTTTATGCAAAGACAGACATTAAAAGGTCAGCCATTTTTAACCATTCATGCAGAAGTACATCTCAAATTATCATCAAAGTGGAAAGTACTTTAATTCTCCCTTTTTCACAAATAAAAATAATAATCATTGGACTGAGAAAAGATATGAACAATTTCTGATAAATTTTTTGCAGAAAGAGCTATGAGATATGAAGCTATCAGGGTAATACTGACAGCACCTACTTAGACTTCAGAAATGAATTTGCAAACCATTTTTAAATGTCTTTAAAATTTATTATAAATAATATTTTCAGTTAGATGACATAATCTTGTTTTCAATTTTCAGTGTCTATCTCTTGTTATATCTTTTTTTTTTTAGTTCTATTGGCTCTAAGAAGATGTTTACATTTTGTCAGAAGCTTCTGAGATTAAAGTTTTGAGGCTTTTTAACATATACAATGTTAGCATTATTCTTTGTTCTTTGAACTACCACAGCTCTCACTGTGACAGGCTGTCAAGAAATATGTCTCTGAAAAGACAGGTTAGCTCCTCAGAGACAATCAGTGATGCAATTGTCAGTGATGTGCTACACCCGCTAGCGTGCCCCTTACTGTTCCTGTGTGCAGTGATGTGATGTCGGAACTATTTGTTTGCCATGCCATAAGATAGTATTAGCAGATGTAATGGGAACAGATCACTCATTTACGAAAATATTTATGGTAGTGCTTTCAAAGGACCATTCAATCCACAGTTGCAACTGATGAAGCATGCAGCAAGGACTGTTTCTAAAACCACGTGGGCTAAAATGTCATCCTAGAAGGCAGTTTAAATGTGTTAGCTTAATATGTGTATGACCAGAGATTAGAAAACACTGGCTGTCATATTTGAGCAGATTCAATGCACGTGCATTTTCAGTACAATAGAAGTCCAGTGATCATCTTACGTTGAAAGGGCTAGGTTAAATTGCTCTAAGAGGAAGTCTTCCCTATCCATCCCATATTTTATGCTGCCCAGCAAGGAGTATTTTCATATCCAAAATGCACCTTCCTCTACCCAACAAAGCTTTTTTAAGATGAGCAGTACCTAAAATCACACTTCACAGCAGGTGGATGCAACACATTTAGATGTGAAACTGAACTAGTCTTACTTTTTTAGGCTGCTGATAAATTTTCTATCAAAATAAGAAGTGCCATGGAAGATGAATTAATTTAACAGATGCTCGTAAGTGTGATGCTAGCCACAAACAATAGCTTTCATCCTTCTGATGCAGCATTGATGCAACATAAAACACGGTGTTTAATCGTCACAGATTTTTTGTTAAGCACCTCACTGTGCTCTAATTATTGAATATCTTTTAGTCCAAAAGCTCCCTAGAAGCAGGTCATAAAACATAATGCCCAGCCAATAGATGCTGGCAAATCTTTGTCAAAAGTTTGCCAAAGTATCTGAGAAATCTCTGAAAGGACAAAGAGAGAAGGCTAAATGCATTCAGCTGAAAGCTCAGGAATACCGCAGGGATGTGCCTTTTGGACACTTCTTAATACTTCCATTACTTTGGGCTACTTAGTGCAGTGATAATTTACTAAATAGGGGCAATTTACTAAAGAGACTCCAGAAATGTAAAAGAATTATTGCACCTCTGTAAAAAGTACACAGCATTCTCTCTGCGAAGATGACACCCAGCATTTCCAATAAAGTTGATTTACTACTTAATGCACATCTGAAACAGCGTGGTGTTGGTTCAGAGAGCAGTTTGTAGCAATTTGATTTACACTAATCAAATGAAATGGTACATTTTCCTGACACATAAATGAAGTACACATTTTAAAAAATTACTTAAGAAAATAACTGTTTGAAATGTTTAGTCATACTGATGGAAGCTACCTCACACTTACATTAAATTGATGATGTTTAGTTGTCTCTAAAGATATATCTTTGTAATCATTCATTTTGTAAGTTTGCTTTAAGAAATAAAAAGTTCATCCTTCTAATTTTATTTAACTTTATATCAAAAATATTTTATATAACAGACATCAAGGGTAGAATGAGAAAATCCAGCCAAACAGATGTACTAAAAGGAGAGAAAATATGTAAGAAATAATGCTGTTAAATGTTTTCCTTAAGAGGTCATTTGGGTATTTGTATAACGGCAGAAATTTTATAAGGTTTACATTCCACATAGAGGTATTGAACTCCTGCTATATACCAGGTATGGTACTAGGTGCTTTAAATGCAAAGTTATATACAACATTGTCTTTTATTTAACGAACACATTTATTATTGGAGATGACTTGGTGTTACCGAATCACCTAAGAGGGCATCCAAACCATATCTGGCAGGTTAGGGAGATTGCCCCAAACCATAGCTGAGCTAGAGGAAAAAATATTTAGTTGTTTTCAGGCTAAGAGTAGTGTGTGTCTGTTTGGGAACAAGGGGTATTCCAGACAGGAAATGGGACTTGGACAAAAGCATGTGTATGTGACCGTGTCCTCCCGATGGGAGAGAGTTCAGAGCAGATGGGGACAGACAAGAGATGGCATGGCGTGGGGCTGGGCAAGATGTCACAAGATGAAGGACTCACAGGCCCTGTGAAAGGACCCAGGACTAACTCTGAGGGTCATGAGGAACTATAGAAGGTTTTTAATCAAGGCAGTGACATGATCATATTTGTCTTTTAGGAAGAGAAATGAAGAAATACTGAAATGGATAAAAAGTAGAGTCAGGGAGGTAAGTCAGAGAGCTGTTGTGGTACAGGTGAGGACCCAGACTAAGTCAGTCACAGTAGGAGAGAAAGGAGATTCGACACAGGTAAAAGTGGCAGGATCAAACTCAACTCGAGAAGAATTCTACGGGGAGACGAATGAGAGGAAAGACTCAGCACAAAACCTGATGTGGGGCTTGATGTTTTCTAAAGATAACACTGACCCAAACCAAAACATGAAGAAGAGGAAGAGAAAGTTTGGGAAGAAGATAGTAATTATTCTGTGTTTAATACTGGTTTGGGGGTTATCAGAGTGATTTGGTCTGGAATATGGATTTTGAAGTCACTGCAATAAAGAAGATTATTGAATCTATGGATACTGAAGATACTTAGGGAAAATATGTATGAAGGGAAGTGGCTCAAGAAAGAATGTTAGGAGAAAATACACAAGTACTCTTGAAGGAATGCACATCTATAGAGCTGACTTGAAAAGGACATCCAGGAAAAGGAGGAATACTTTAAAGAAGAAAAGGAAAAGAATTTCAAGAAAGTAAAAGTCATTTAAGAGATTTAGCGACTGCAGAGAAGTAAATTCACATGAGGATGGAAGAAAGTCCATTGGAATAAGGGAGAAGCAGTCTCAAGGAAGGACCGAGTGAGGGAGACCTGACGGCAGCGGGCTGGAGGCAGGGAAGGAGGAGACAGTGGCAGAGTGACGTGTAAGCAAGCAAGGGAAAGACGGGGTGGCACTTAGAGGAGGAGGTGGAATCAAGGGATGTTTTTACTTTTTAAGAAAAGAGAAGTTTGAACAATTTCCTATGTCAAGAATGAAAATGAAATGAAATAGAAATATGACAGATAGGTTGAAGACAGAAGCAAAAGAGAAAATGGTGATGGCTGAGAGTTTCTGAGCAGACAGACGATGATGGCACCCAGGGAAGGAAGAGGCAGGACAACTACTGGGAGGGACAAAGGAGAAAGAAGAGATCTGAATGCAGACGAGTTTACAGGTTATGAAGAGGACTGAGGCATGGGGGCAGGGGCGGGTGCTCACACAGAAGTGATTAGTGTTATTACAAACGAGTGCTCGCCACTCCAGATCTCAGCACCATCTGGAATTCCACGTATGTGTCTCTAGTCAGCTGTCGCTCATTCCCTCCACGGGGGACTAATGGGGGTTGTTATATAAATATCACAGCTCCCTTAACCCTGGGTGGGATAACTCTGAGCATCGTGTTCTATAGTCGCTCACAGTCTTCCCTTTCCCCCAGATTTTACCCTCAGTGCTAACTCGTTTGCTAACACCTGCCCCACCTGCTGTATTCACTTCCCTGTGTCACTTCCCTATTCCCCACTCATGTTTGCAAGGCATCGCCTCCCAAACTGTTCGTACTCAAATCCTTTCTTGAGGGTAGGCTTCTGGAGAAACTCAAACTAAAACAAGTGCTTAAAACAGTGTCTTGCATATAATAAGCAATCAATCAATGTTTTATATATTAATCATAAGGGATGATAAGAGGAATAAATGATATTACCTATGCAAGGGGCTGTTTTTAATGCCTAGAATGTGCTCCATATAGGTTCCAAGATCTGTGTCATGCAGACTGCAGGGGAACGAACTTCTACTCTGAGGTGAGACAGGAGATGCCGTGGCCTCCAGAAGGGCTGGACAGAGAGAGAGAGTCTGCATTCTTCGGTGGGTTGAGAAATGAGGGTTAGTTTCACAGGATACAAGGTTTCCTCAGGGCACCTTGGGCAAGTTTGTGAGACCAGGAGAGTAAGAGCAGAGAATGTGTGTGAGAGTTGGCGAAGACACAGATAAGCAGAAATGTTTTCATCTGGGAGGGTGACCAAGGATGACTGAAATGTGAGGCACAAGAGGAGGAACTGAGCCCGAGGTGTCACATGAATTTGCTTCGCTCTATCCCAGGCTGAGATCAAAAGTGGATCTGGAGCCAGAGGTTCACAGAAGGAGCTGGTGTTCCAAAGCAGAGCCCATAGGTCAGACATCGCAATTTACACATGAGTGTCTGAAGGTTAAACTAGGACAAACATGAAAACATAAAGGAAGACAAACAGAGCATTTTCTTTAGCCTGTATCTCTCTGGCTTCTATGGTACATAATAACCATATCTAAGTTTATGTAACATCCTGTGCCTTGAGAGTAACAGTTGATAATTACAAGTAAGTATGGACTGAGTTCTCACTACTGCAAACCAGTTATGTTCAGTGATTCCTTAAGTACACCACTAGAGAGATTTGAACACAGTAATGAGGAGAATTTAGCCTCTACCATTATAATATAAATCCAGGCCCATGGAATAAGTCCATTTGCTGCAGTGAAATGATTCAGCAGCATTATTTTGCTCCTACTGTGTGCTGGGAACTTCACTTCTATTGTTGCATTCATGAAATGTCTTCAGGTGGAAACAGCATTAGCTGTATTAGCCACAGTTTCTCAACCTGCATTGCTTTTGATTGTGCAGCCTTTCAGCAGTGAAGAGAAGGTGACTGCTTCTGCAAGGTGGTGACAATTAAAAGACTACTGCTCCCTCCCTCTGTCTATCTACCCCATCCACCTTCCCACTCTTCCCAACGCCCAACCCACATGGTATTTCTCCGAAGTGAAGAATTGTAGAAATAAGGGTACATAGAAGGAGAAAGACCGAAATAAAATTTTAAAGAGAGAAAAAAGTGAGACGAGAAAGAGCAAAGTAAAATAAAAAGAGAAAACAGAGACCCAGGGGTGATTTAAAAAATGTTATACAGAAAATAAGAAAAAGGTGCTCGAAAAATGAGCCTTTTGCTTATGTCACATGTATTATTTCCAACGCTAAAATGCGTATTCGACCTAAATGACAAAATAGCATGCAACTAGCCATGTGGGGGGAAAGGAAATTGCAGATTTTTTCCAAAGCCATTATGGAAAATGTGACCAGCAGAAGCCTTACATTTCTACTTCTGTTTGGGATACTCTTTCAAGTCAGAGAAGATAGAAATAATGTTGAGTGTTGTTTGTAAAACTATGTGGGTAAAGGGAGCTAAGAGGTTGAGGTTCTAATTTCAGAATCCAAATCACAAGCTCTTTGAATTTAATTGTGATGAAAATGGAAGATTTTTATTAGGTAGGTGTTTGTAAAGAAAAATTCAAATAAGCATTAAGGGATTTTAAAACCCTGATGAGCTAGTTACCTGCTACATTATTTAGAACACTTGGGACTCAAATTGCTGCCCTTTTGTGTGCCAAGCTGCCACTGACTGATGTAAGGGCCTCGGAATTTCTCCCTTAGGTATAATCAATGAAAATGCTTTACCAAGACTAGTCCCTGAAGTGTGTCTTCCCCCTGCTAGGCATCTAAGGGATGATTATTCACAAATCATATTAACTCACTAGTACAATAACAGTAATGCTCATTATAAGTTGCTAAATTTGCAACTTAATGAACGACAAGATGATGGCATAGGTCAGTGATACATATTATGCTTAATTTTGATGAAGTGTTTGATTTGCATGTTACACCTCTGCCTGTCTGAATAAAAAGGTGATGAGAGTAGAGACAGCAAACATCATTAGACCTCCATGATTATATTACATTTTTGCATAAAATGGAATGAAACTTTCAGATGTTTTATAATTACTACAGTGTGTTATCAAAATTTTATTATGCAATTAAAACATTAGCTACAACAAATATACATATGTTCATGTGTTCTTAATTAGAACACTGTAATAATTACTGTTCACTTGTGTATTAGTCATTTACATACAACTAGAAGCACTTTATACGAATTAAATTAATATAAAAGTGAGATTTCAAACTTTGAAATCTACTTTTCTATAAATGGAAACTATTAGGTGGTTGAAATGTATAATCAAAGGGATAAAACTGACATTGAACGGCAAACACTATAAAATGGTGGCTAAGTGCCCTGATGCTGGGTTCAAATCCTGGCTCTGCCACCCATGGTGAAGTCACTTCTCCTCTCTGTGCTTCGGTTTTCATATCAGTAAATAGGAATACCAATTATAATTCAAACACTTCCTAGGCTTGTTGTAGGGATTAAATGCACTGACATATACTGGCAGTTAGAACAATTCCTGACACATAATAAGCACTGCATGAATGATGGTGATTAAAAATGTCATTATTGCTTGATTGTCAAAGGAACTATTAATCTAAATTATCTAGATAGGGGTCTTTAAAAAGCTTTCTCAAAAGACCTCAAAGAACATCTAGATAGGCAAAGCAAGCAATCAACAGTAAATTTTTTTCTCTTTTAGAAATGCAAAGAAGCAGCCTGCCCAATCAATTAAGTCAAGTCCATGCTAAAGGTCTCATACTTCCATGACGACAGCATAATGAAACATCAGGAGAAGAAGGGGCAGGAGTCTGCTAAAGAGGGAAAACTCTTCATTTCTCTCCTCCCTGAGGAAGTCCTCCACCCCTTCCTCACTCTTCCTCAAGAAGAGGATCTAATGGAGTCTAATGAGGCCGTCTTTATCAGTGAGAAACTTGGAAATGGGGCCACCGTGCACGGGATTCTTCCTGTAACACAAAAAAGAGACTTATCCAGAGCCTCTTTTCTTGAAGAAAAATCAATCACTTGTACTCTCTTTTCCTGTCCTTCCTGCAGACAACCAGAATGTAGTAAAATCCTGCTTTAGGGTTTCAGGCATAGGGAAACTTGGGCTATATACTCTAGTCCAGTTTGTCAGAGCCTTCCTTGGACTTTGGGACAGGAGTTCAGCTATCAGTGAAGTGATCTTCTGCTTCCTCGGGCTATTGTTCCTTTCTCATCTATCTCTTTCCCAGTTGTCTCTGGTGGGGTAGGATGGGGCATTCCTGGGTCCTAATCTCATCTACAAGCATCTCCGTCCCAACACAATCCCTAACATCACCTAATGAATGGGGAAACTCGGGGCCAGAGAAAGTAACCTGCCGAAGGTCGCATGGCTGGTTAGTGGTAGCACTGTGGTTTGAAGCCAACTATCCTCATTCCCAGTTTAGTATTCAAAAGTTGGGTATAACAGTTAAAGTGGAAAAATGCAGAAGACTCCCAATACTTTGAAAATATAATTTTGAAAGTACTCAGGCATGCAAACTGTTTTTATATAGAATTGAGGTCTTAGTCATGCTTTATTCTTTCCTTCCAAAGTTCTTCACAGAAAAGCCTCATTTTCTTAGCCAAATTCCCACTTAGGCAATTACATCCTGCTCATATAAACTGTCTCTATATCTCAATTGGACAGAGCATACTTCCATCTCATTTGTCTTGTTCCCCTAATTGGTTTTGCTGTATTGCTATGTGAGCTTCAAACGGCTGAGCTTCCTCTCTGTACTCCAGAGTGTCCTTAGGGGGCCATTGAATAAATTGCTTTTTTTTCCAGTGTGCTAAATGGTGCCCTAGTGCCCTGAAAGAGTTAATTCACCTCAGAGAGGTGAGCAGTTATTCACCCAAGAACCAGGACTGTTACTGACCCAAAGGGGGCTGTAACAATCTGGGCATATGGCCAATTAGCAACACGCTGGCTCAGCAGACATTCAGTAGGTGCCCAACCATTGTTCATGCCCCATTGGAAGTGACTCAACCATGGAGAACATGTGACTTGTTCCACTGAATCCAGGTCTCCCCAGGAGTAGAGGTTAGAAGTAGATATGCCTATAAACACCTATTTAGGTTAACACCCAACTTCCAGGAGTCGGTTTTTGTTCGCAGCTAGCCCTAGGAAATCCTGACTATACAAGCTGGTTTTTCAATGACCCTGCCAAAACAGGATATTATATTTCTCAAAGGAGTATCTCAGGGCTTCCAGCTGAACACACAAATTTACCATTCCAAATTCTTTTAGAAAATGTAAGTAATTATAGGGTATTATTCCATCTTCTAGGGCTGTCCAATAGAAATATTATGTGAGACATATAGGTAATTTAAAATTTTCTAGCAGCCACATTAAGAAGTCAAAATGAATAGGTGAAATTTATTTCAATCATAGAAGAATATGTCAAAATCTCGTGAAACAATAGAATTAAAAGATAATACAAATCTTTCCATGAATTTTTTGATGTATTATCATATATCTTATTTAATGCAATATTTCCAAAATATTATCATTTCAACATGTAATACATATTAAAATACTATTGAAATATTTTTCGTTCTTTGTGTTTGTACTAAGTCTTTGGAAAACAGTGTGTGTTTCACAGTTAGAATGTATCTCATTTCAGTACAAGTACATTTGAAGTAGTCAACAATATGTAGCTAATAGCTGTCATATTGGACAGCACAGCTCTAGAAGTCTCCTGAGTTGGTCTAGCCTTGGAGAGAACCACATCTTTCTCTCCAGCCTGCCTGTAATGGGTTTTGTCTGTTTTATTTATTTGTTTTGCTTTGCTTTTTTGCCAAGCAAATCTAGATCCCCTGAGTTTGCTCAATTTTTTTAAGTTTGGTTCTGCATTTCAGAATGTTCTACAGACTTGACCAGTTTTTCACAAACATTTGCATTATGGGATCCTTGTGTGCTTTGTATACCACATTATCCCAATTCCTAAATTAAAAGGCAGACTAGAAAATCTTGAAAATAGGACTATAGCATTTCCAGAAGTATAAGAACTATAAGAGGCAGAGGATCTTTTTTTCTTTTCTTTCCTGAAAGGTGTAAAGGAAGGGAGAAATATTGGGAAAAAATCAGTGAAATTCAATAGTTCCATGAAACATTAAGAATCTGCTATGAGCCAGACCCGTAAGGCACAAAGATGAACAAGTCATAATCACAGCAATGAGAAGCTTATAATTTAGTGGAGGAGACAGTCCCAAGAATGACTTCAATACTGTATAGAAGTGATCAATGAAAGGTAAGCACAGACCTTATTTGGGCAAACTGTGTGGTATTTAACATAACGTGGAATACAAAGACACCTTCCTGGAGAAAACAAATAATAATAACAAAGTATACACTTGGATGTCCCAAATGAGACTAACTAGAAATAGAGTACCACATGGGATCTAAAGTTTGTAAGTCATGCTACGATCTCAGAGGAAGTCATTGGGAATTCCTAAGGGAATACCCAGTTAGGTGTGTATTTTACGTGGATCACTCTGGCTGCTTTGTGGAAGATGATACAAAGGTGGGAGGGGCGCATAAGGAGTCAAGCACTAGAATAAAGGAAAGAGACAAGGTAGGGGTCTGATACAAAAGTGCAGGTGAGAGGCTACAGGGACTGACCAAAGGTGAGGGGCTAACCTAAGGCAATGGTAGACATATATAAAGTAAGATCAATAGGTCTTGATTCATTAGATCTAGGTGATAATATTCACAGAAATTAGGCAGACTTCAGAGAGAAAGTCAGTTTAGATGTGAAGACGGTGAGTTCTATTTTTGATAGCCTAAATATGTTGTTTCTGTAAAACACGCACCTGGACTTGCCAAAAGGGAGTTAGATACACAGGTCTGATACACAGCAAAAAATACCTACGATTTACAGATTATTTAATGAAGTCAAGGAACTTCACATTTGTAATTCTGTTTAATGGCCAGAATGACCTTATGAGGCTGAAATTATGATGATCAATTTTATAGATGTAGAAGTTCAGGCTAAGTGTCACAGCTAGTAAGTTAATTAGGTCACAGTGTTAGGAGCCAGGATTCAAACTCCAGGCAGTCTAAGTCCAAAGCCTCCAATCTTCCTCAAAATTTTATCATCTAGTTATAATACCACAGAGTAAAATTCATGAGTGGAGATGATATTGCCCGAGCTGAGGATGAAAAGAGATCAGTGGGTCAAAGACTCAACCTTTTGTCACCCATAATAAATCTAAAATTGTTATCACTTTTTACAAACATCTAAATATATGGCAAATAACTTATTTGCTTACAAAGTAACTATATTTGGCTTGAACATTTTTAAAAACAATTTGTTTAGAAATGATAACTTTATCAGTTAAATACATTTCCCTTTTAATAGTTCTTAGTTACTAAGATGTAAGATATAATTAATTATGATAATTTAATTTTACATACTTTATATCCTTTTGTTACACAGGATTCCATTGTTGAATACTTACGGTAACTAGAATTTCTTTCTTTTTGCCAATTTTTGAAAAATGTGGCCAACTTTTTAAAACAAGGTAAATTAATAATACTCAAGTAAAAAAGTAAAACTTACAATTCTAAGGCTTGATAACTTGACTCCATAGTGTTAAGTTGTTACAGAAGATTATCACTATCAGGAAAGAAATCTCCTCTACCTCCTGCCATTCTTGTCTTTTCAGTAGTAAGAAAACAAATGATTGCTAAGCAAAAATTTAATAAATAATTTTAATTCCTTTTCCCATGGGATTATTGTCTTTGTCTATTTATTTTCATTATCTGGCTGTCACTGTCAGAACTTTCTGCTTGGTGCTGCAGTTGAACTTGGGTTCTACTCTGAAACCCGGTCTGCATCAGGGGATCCAAGGTCCCCATGCTTCCTTCTTGGCTTCCATTTCTATATTCTGTAATAGGAGTCTATTGAGATACTATTAGATGATTGCTGTTTAGACACAAAATAAGACAGCACTTAGCATCCAACACTGCCGCCCACCTGCTTGAGCACTGATTATCACCCCTGTACATTAATGCTGCCCTCACCTCCCAGATGGCCTGGCTACAGTCCATTTGATAAGACCTTTGTGTGCCGTAATTGTATAACTCTCAGGGTCCAGTTCTTACAGCTTGATGAGGCCTCTGAAAAACATTCTCATATATTTCTAGCTTCCCTCTTTGGGCACCAGCCTGCTGCAAAATTCCTCTTGGCAGAAGATGTCTATGCTTTTATTGTAATTGCCTTTATTATGCAGGGACTATAATCACATAGTAGGATGTCTATTATATAAAAGCTTCCTACTTGCAGGTATTTTAGAAAGTATTTTGAAGAAGTAAATTCAGGGTGACTAAATAAATGAACCTGTTTTGTTTGCTTAAAACTCATAAAGCAAAATTTTCTTTCTTTTTTTTAAAAAAATGTTCTCAATAATTTACAGCTAGAATCTCTCCTAAAATTCAATTAAGTTATAATTAAATGGTTACAAAACTGATAACTAAAAATAGAATGATAGGTTAACCAGCTAGGCTTATTTAACACGAGTGTCAAGGCTCTCTCTGGCTCTTTTCAGTTTTGTCAATTAGCCCCCTCAGTAACTCATATCTAGTCTTAAGCAGAATCAGAGCCTTTCTATTCATGAGGCTGGTCAGGTAGCTGCCCAAGTGACATTTTCTGAAGGAGCCCAGATAACTGATCTAATGAAAATCATCTCATATATTAACCTTCCAATGTATCTGCAGTCACCATTAAGTAGTATTGGAAACAAACGCCCGTGACTTACTTAGCTAATGGAGTTGTGATTCATTTGCATGAATAACCACATTTATTTACCCCCTATTGTCACCATAATAAGAATAAAGTATTTCACTTATTTTTAGAGTAAGTAAATATTTATTGAGTGATTATTGCCAATACTCTACGCACGGTGCAGGCACTGATTATACCTAGAAGAATACCACAACCTAGAAAAAGTCTCCTCCCTCAATGAGTCTATATTTTAATGTATGCTGATGAGGGGGGAGAAGTATTAGACAGAGTATTAGTCTGGGTATAGGCTAGGTTATGTTACAGAAAAATCTATCCCCAATACTATTGACTATTGAAAATGGTTTATCTCTCACTTTCACTTCATGCCCTTTGCAGGTGAGCTGGGGCTTTGCTTCACATCTCTTCACTCTGGGCTTCAGGCTAGGGCAGCATCCACTAACTCAAACATTGCTGGTCACTAGTGCATAAAAAAAAAAAGTACTCTAGAGAGTCCTGCACCAGTAATTTAATGCCTTGGCCTGGAAGAGATAGTCCTTACTTCTACTCATGTGAACCAGTCATGTGAACTTACCCAACCACAAGGAGACAGAGAAGTGGAATGTCTGAACAGCTTCAGTGACTACCAGAGCCATGCAAGTTCTGAGGGCAAGGAGGAGGTAGGCAGAGGCTTTTGGTGCAGTGCTCTCCTCAGGCCCTGCAGAACAGCAGCCTCAGAGCTCTGGACATCAAGATGAAGACCATAAGTGCAAGGCACTGGAAAGGGGGGATTAAGGAGCAGGAGAACAGAGGATTACGTTTATTAATTGTCTATCCTGTCTCAGTCACCTTAATTTTATTACACAGTTCAAACTTTTAAATTTAAGAAGTTGAGGAAGAAAAAGTGTTTAGGAGTGAACAAGGGAGCTGGAGGTATTCCATAGGTAAACTAGGCTCACTGAGCAATCTGATTTAGCAAACTGGTACCAAATATAACATGGCACATGCAAACTAATGGCTATAACCTCTAACTAGGTAAATGCATTCTTCAAGTTTTCCTGAATCTTCTCCCAAAGATCTAAGGCAAAGATATAAAATGTGAATCATAGAAATGCCCAACAGAACAAAGTTCACTCTGCTTTCATATCCACAGCTTTCATTCAGAAACATACTAGGACTTGTGTGGCTAAGTGCATTCTGCCTCCAGCCTTCCTACAAATGCTAATATTCTTTCTACTTTCATTACACAAAGTATCAAGAAAAGAGGCAGGCATTTTTGGAATGAGGCCAGCAAGAGCTCTGAGTTTTCTTTCACTTTTCTTCTTCCCCTCTTCAATCACTTTTTTCCACATGTAAATTCCTAAATTGCTGCTTCTTCCTACATCTTTCTGATATCTCCTTCACTATTCTGTTAACCTATTCTGTTAATTCCTCTTCTTCTGGTATTGAAAGGATAAAGCACTCTGTGGGTTTCAACTTACAGTAATGTATTTTTATTTGATGGGGTTTTTAAAAATTTTCTTAAGCATTTTTACATATATTGCCTTGTTATATCTTAGAATTAAAGAAGGCAGTAAAAATTCTGCTTAGGATATAACAAAAATGTTTCTTAGCCCTTATCTTTTAATCCAAATGTAAAAATACAAATAATACTAAAATATATGAATGATGCCATTATAAACATACTTTGGAGAAAAGAATTGACTTACTGATTGGTCTCCTAATATTTAAATAGCTCAAAGTGTTTAGAAACACTTCCCTAAGTTTACATCAATTTCAGCCCAGTTTTTTGGAGCTGAAGATCAAAAGACAAACTTGTGAGCAGGGTGATTTTACATTGTCAAGTGATTATCATACTAAAAACAAATGGGACTGTATCATAGGATCCCTGAAATAGTGTGAATCTTTGGAAGATAAAACAGGATTGGTCAGAATGTTGTGAATTACACGTGTAGGGAAATTTGGGGAAGAATATGTAATTATAGTCAATACCTGATTATCAGATAATCTGAGAGGGTAGGTGGAAATAAGGTAGGTTGCAGATAACCCAAAACCACACACAGTTGAGAAAAAAAAAAAAAAACAGTTAACTGTTTATTAACTTGAAGTAGATGAGACACTTTGCAGATCCATCAAACATTGGATAAACCACAGCTGGGATCTGGGACATCTCATTTCCCAGTGAGGCTGAGCCATTAGGTGTTTATGAGTTTGGAGGTAAAGGAGAGCTCTCCAAGGTGCAGGAGCTGAGGAGCCAAACTTCGGGTAGGGCTGTTGATGGAGAAAGTGTGCCAGATTGCATGATGCTCCAGACCTGGAGCCCTGTTTTTCAACCACTGGGTTACTGATAATCAGGGATGATGATCTGTGACTTGATTACATACCCCTGTAGGAGAAGTGGCCTAATCTCAAATTCCTGCTGCACATTTAGCACTTCCATCTGAAAACAGGCTAATCCACTCTCAGATAATCAAGAATTTGTTATATGTTTGTGTCTGCCTGTGTGTATTTTAATACATAATTAAAAACCAAAGGTACAGTTTTCCATACTCGAAGGCCTAGAAATTCTGTTTAGGATATAATAAAAATATCTTTTAGCCTTTATCTTTTAATCCAAATGTAAAAATACAAATAATATTGAAAAGCCTCCCTAACAGCTGTCTTAATACACCCAAAGTTGGGAAATTTCAAGCCTTCTGAAACTGATGGTTATTTTTTAAATAACAGGAATTTATTTTTCAATGAAAATTTTATCATCTTCATTAATTGACTCAAATAACATATGAGTATATTGAGCACCTATTATATATCAATCCAAAAATTATCCACCATTAAAAAATATACAATGGGCAATCACTTTGTAATAAGAAACATTCTTAATACCAAGTATTTAAGACATTATAGCCAAAAACTGACAAGTGCAACAGAAAGCATATGCTGGGCACATAGGACTTAGAATAAAAACATGATAGGAGCAATGATTTGCTTTCAAATCAAAGATTTGCTTTCTAAAACAAAGAACATGTTGTAAAAATAGATCGTACAATAAAGGGCAATTTGGTCAATATGCCAAAATTTCAATCTTATTGAAATGAGAGCTTTTCTATTTGTTATACAATAATGAACAAGTTAGTAGCTGTAGCCAGTTCTTTTCAGTTTCCTTTGCAGGCTGAACCTTCTCTCCTCTTATTTGACTCAAGATATCCTTCCTCAGATATCTTAGTCTAGAACATGGGTTGGCAAACTATGGCCAGGAGACCCTATCCATGCTTCAAACTAAGAATGACCTTTACATTTTTAAAAGATTTTAAGACAAAGAAGACTGTATAGCAGAGAATGTTAGGTGTCCCACAAAGACTAAAATATTTACTTGCTAACCCATTGTAGAAAAAAATTGTTGACCTCCATCTAGAGCATTTCTAGACTCCTCCTTCCTCTTCACTTCCAAATCAAATTTAGTGTCTGCTTCCTAATGTCTCTGCCAGAAGTTCCCTCTTCTCCATCCTTCTTGTTGACTGTTTCCATTTATGACTCCATTGCCTCTTGCCTAATACGGTTTTCTGCCTCCAATCTCACCCCTCTTCATTGTAGACATCTACCATAATGTCACCAGAGTAATCTTTTAAAGAGCAGAAGTCACTATGTCCTCAATAAATCTTTGCTTGACATCCCAAGACTACTACCACATATAATGTGCTTGCTTCTCCTAGTCCCTGCTCTTGTGGAGATGTCTATTACAACACTCTCTACATAAAGGATTTATTTGTGTGTTAGTTTTTCTACTAAACCAAGAGCTCCCTTGAGGATAGGTACAGCCACAGCACCTGCCACACAGAAAATGTGTGTTGAAGATTAAATGAATGACTAAGTTTAATTCAGTGTTTTCTGAGTATAGATTTTAACAAGGTAGAAAAAGTCTCTGGGACCCTGGATATCTTTGGAAGAGAAGAGGCAGGTATGTGCTACAAAGAGGATATTCGGCTAAGTCCACAAGGAGAATTAAAAACCAACTAGGAGAACTAAAAACCAACTTCTCAGCTGCTTTTCATGCTAATGTCTCCCTTCATGAATGCATTTAAATACATTTAAAAAATTTAAATTTAAATTATGCACAAGACTAAGATGTGTACTTTACATATTTTGCCAGTTATTTTCATTTTATAAAGTTGGCATATGTGCGAATATAGAACTGAGAATTGACAGAATGGGTGCATTTTTCTTGTGGAGAACAGGGATTAGAGGAAGGCGGGAGGACAGAAGGAAGATAGCAGAGTTTATCACTAGCTGCTTCCCTGCTTTTCATTTCCATTCCCTAGCTCCAGAGATAAGGCAATCTCCTTGCCTCTAAGCATCCCTCTTTATTAGTCAGGGTAGACTATGTTTAATTAGGTAGACTGTGCAATTAAAAATTCACTCTGAAGTCTCACGTGATTACACAGCTAAAGCTTATCTTTTGCCCAATGTAACATTTTATTTTTTTGTCAGTGTGTGGCTTTCCTCCATATGGACACTCAGGATCCCAGGCTGATGACAGCTCTCCCAGCCAGCCTTGTACTATGTGGGATGTGTGGTCTTCTCTCAAGAGAAGAAAGTACATCAAAACCTCATACTTTATATATATTATATACTCTACACTAAAATTCCATTGCTCAGAACTAGTCACATGGCCCTGCTTAACTGCAAGGCACTGGGAGGTATGGTCTCTCACGTACTAGGAATGAGAGAAGAACCAGATATCAGTAAACATGAATTATTGATTTCACACACGTTTAGCCGACAAATCTCTTGTCTTGGTTTCAGTCTCATCTTCCTACATTTTCAGTTTACATTGAGATATTCTTTTTCTAAGCACCTCATTAGCTAGACAAGAAAATAGCAAGTATTTACTCCTGGGACAGGTACCTTCTTTGATCATTTGAGCAATAGCTCTCTATTGGTTACCCAATTCTCTTGATTTTCCTGGAATAAAGGGAAGTAGAACAGTAGCCCACAAATTAGAAATTAGAGGCATAACCAAGAACCTTGAGTACTTTTGTGTATGTAGAAAGGGCTGATGTAGGAGGTAGAATGGGAATAAACCATTGGGAGCTGGGCAACCACAAGATATATCTATACTTTCTCATTAGTATGAAGGCAAAATAGGAGACCTCCACCTCATATCCCAAAGTTTTCATGTTAACCCTCTTGGGATCTACTTTGTTCTTTCCTGGTTGCTTTGGATATTCATTTTAGCATGCCTCTACCTACATACAAATGTTAAGAAGGAGAAGGCTATGTGGTACTGATTGTCATAGGCCTCCTAATCTCATAGGAATGAATTGGAAAGAAATAACTTTAAAAAATTTCTATCAATGGCCCTCTGTGTCTTACCCAGATATCTGGATATCTAAAAGTGGAATGAATATGTGTTGAGTAGGAAGAGCTCACAGCAGTTTAGATGAGTCCATGTTAAAAGCATATAGAAACATAATTTGTTAACTAAATGGGCTCTTGAGTTATTGTTCCTCCTTAGGATGGCTAAGGTTAATGCAGTACTTATGTGGGGCCAGATTTCTGGTCAATCATGTCTTCTAGAAAGAAAGAAACCAGAGTTCCTACCAGCTTTACAAAGGAAAAAGTAAGAAAACTGGTGAGTAGAGAATATTAATAGCAGGACATAATTTCCGGGAGGAAATAAAGGCTTCCTGCCCCCTGAGTGGAAGATCTTACATGAGTGAAGAGTACAATGTGGTCCTAAGATGCCAAAATTCCAGTTACCAAGCTAGCCTGTGGATAGAGTGAAGACATCTCTCCTTTGCTTGGCATCTTGGATTCAGTTATGGATCTTTTCTCTTTCTTCTCTTCCATGTCTCTGTAGATGGACCTGGGATAATCTCCTATCTGTGAACACCTCCCCACTCTTCCACCAGTAACTCTGTCCTCTGCCACCTCTTGGAAGTTCTGCAAAGGAGATCACCGTCTGCTTCATGTGTGGAGTTTGGTCTTCACTGTATTGGCCTACACAGCATGTTTTAAAATTTTTAATTAATTGTTAATATTTAAAATGCAGGTGATTTCATGTAAATTCAAGATGCCTGACTACTGTGGTAATACTGGAGCTGAATTCCCACATGATGACTTTTGGCTGAAGTTAAGTAACCCCTGTTCCCTTTAAAGGAGGCAAGAGCTCTCCTGTACTCTAGTCCCTCTGCTCCCCATTGCCTTGTTAACACTGAGACTGGACATTTAATTTCATATTTGCCTTGCTGTTTTCCTTGAACTTAAGAAGAAATAGCATATTTCTAACTCCCAGCCTGTTTTACTTATTCATTTTTCCTGCCTTGCCCCTTTAGAGATCTGAAACCTTTGACTGGCAGAACTAAGTTTTAGCCAAAACATCAAAATTAGGTAGGCTACTCTTGCACATATTTTGCACATCCTAGAATGCTAAGATTCAGGAATCAGCTTAGAGGAGAGAAATCTAGGAAGCCACCTAGGCTGCCTCTGGCCAAGGTAGAAAGAATCCTGAAGGCACATATGTGGTCCAGCCCAATGTGTCAAAGTAGGCTGGGGTGTAGAATTAAGCCCTAGCTGGTGTGCATTTGACAAAGGAATTGCCCATGTTATCAGATTTGTTAGGACTTTTGGTGGCATGTAACAAAAAGAAACATAATCCAAAATGGTCCAACCAAAAGGAAATGTATTGGCCCACTAATTGAAAATTGTGGGACTCGGTCTGGCTTCAAGTGTAGCTGGAGCAGGGGTTCAAATGACACCATGAGCATAAGACTTCTGTCTCTCCATCTTTCGGCTCTGCTTCCCCTGGCTGCACTTTCAGGCAGCCACCCCATCTCATAGTCACAAGATGGCTGCCAGCATTCCCAGGGTGACATTCTTTCAGGTCCACATCCAGCAGGAGAGAGTGCTTACCTTCATTCTAGAATTCTAACCAAAGCCTAATTGCATCTCATCAGCTTTGCTTGGGACAGATTGATCCCAGTCTCCAGGACATGGGAAATGCCAATCAGGAACCAGGGATAGGTCAGGTGCTCTGCCAAAAGCAAAAATGGTTGCGGCATGGCAGAGAGGGGAATGGAGGAAATAATGGAATTGCCAGTCAGGTAAAGATGAAAGTCAGGGTGTGGTTATCAGTAGAGGAGGCATGAATGGATGATAGACAGTATGGGTAGCCAATTTTAACTATATGTAGGTAACTGTTAAAAAGCAAATTCCCACTCCCAATGCCCAGATATCCTGATTCATTAGGTGTGAAGCTGGGCCCAGGAATCTTATTTAACAAGATCCCCAAGGATGCCAATGCAAGAAGTTATTAATTCCAAACTTCATGAAACACTTTGAGACTGAAGTATCTTATTGCATCTAACAATAAATTTATAATTGTGTTCTAGGAACTGTATTGTGTCTTATAGGTGCTGTTTCAAATAATACTTTAAAAAACTCTATGAAGTGGGCACTGTTATTATCCTCATTTTGGGGTGAGAAGGTGAAACTTAGGAAGTTTGATAATTTGCCCAGTGCTCATAGATAGTAAGTGGCTGAGGCAGAATTCAAACCCAGACTGTCTGACTCTAAAGCTAATTTGTACTTACACTTAATTAACTATAATGCTTATATCCCTTTAGATTTCTGTGTGTGCTATAGATTGAAGGATGATTCATGAGTCTGAGAGTTTGATCCTTGCTGTTCTTTGACATGAAGAACAGACAACTTACTGACAGTCAGCCATGTGGGTCACTGTGTTAGGCAGAGTTGTATGAAACACCAGTGTGTTCTTCCTGCTCTGCTAGATGCTACATGTATGTGTCCTTAGGTTAGTTACATCAGCTTTCTGAACCTCAGTTGTCTCTTCTATAAAAGAGGATTATTGATTTCATTTCACAGGGTTGACATAGGAATAAGTAAAAATACTAAGACTGTGTCTGCCCTCCATTAGTAACAATTTGTTTGCTTTTTTCATCTGTGCATTAAATAATAAATGATCACATAACAATTTCTTTTCCTATCACCTTGTTGCTGTTGCAGATCCATTGAGAAGTTTCACTGTGGGCCCCTCATTACCCTCAGCACAGGCTCCAACCAATTCCAACTTGTAGTCTTTAGAATATTTGTGATGTCCATGGCAGCTGGTATTTCCATTTGAGAGAGGGGCTCAGGGAATGGAAAGAGGGGAATGGAACAAATATTTATTAAGTGATTAGTATGTGTCAGGCATATTTCAGAAAATATTCTAAGTCTTAACAACAACACTGCATTGTGTAGATGAGAACTCTGAAGCTTGGAGAAGTTATTTGCCTGAGGTCACTCCTCCAATAAAAGGATCAGAATTTGAGCCCCAACCGCACCCCAGTGACTACATAACCTGTGGGCTTTTCTGCATACATTGTTTCCTTGTGAAAGTGAAGCCTTTGTCATAAACTATTCCCCTGGTGCTGACTCTACTCGAATGGACTTTATTAGTGAAAACTTCGGTACACTTAGTATGTTAATGCTCAAAACCGGAACAGAAGAAATCGCTGAATGTGAACAAGGAGCACTGGAAATTTTACTGATGAGCCTTAAAATATTGGAAAAGCATTGATTATGACAGCAATAAACACATCTTCTTTTAAATACAAGCCCAGCTGACTGTTTTTTACTCTAGGCTGGAAATTAGGAGTTTGAGCTAATCAAATGCTAATGTAATAAGTTTTCCAGTAAGACATCACAGGTTTTGAATGCATATCAAGTTTTTCTCTTTTCTTTTTCCTGAGAAGAGAAAATCTTCTAAAAATCCTCAGCTGGGTGAGAGCAGGTTCTTATTAGAGAAATGCAATAAATTTATAATGAAGACACAGATTTGGCAAGGTTGCCTTTCTCATTTGCTTTGCTTTCAATTCTGTCGGAAGAATGGGGTGAGGGAGATTCAATTGAATAGGGAAAAAAATTCACTGCAGTTCTAGAAATTGACCAATTATTTAACAATATTAAGAAAATGAATATATTTTCTTATGCCATCCATTTTATCTTTCCAAGCCAGTTAACATTGTTCTTTCTTTGGGTTTTTCTAAAACTGCCCAGGGTTCTTTCCAGTGGCCATCAGTATTCTGAAAATGGCAATAATTCTTTCTTCAATCTATATAAGCTACTCTCACCTGGAAGCAACACCAACATCCTTTTCAGATGACAATTTTTAAATAAATGTTGATTCAAAAAATATTGCCATTATTATGAAACACTAAGGAGCTAGAAGTAAGTTACACATCCTCAAAATGACATGAAATTAGTTCCAAAGTTGTTAGAGGAGGGTACAGATAGCATTGATGCTATGCTCCTTCTTTGCAGCCCAGTGTCAGATTTTTAAGAGTAAATACCCAAAATCAAACAAACAAAAATATGTGTCCTCCAAACTTCTCTGAAAGGCACTCTATAAATGAAAAAGTCTTTTTTCCTCTGGAAATGAAATTGTAAATGGCAATTGCATTCCCAGATTAGCCCACAGAAGCCTGACCATTAATAGCTGGTGTGTGAATTCTGGAGCCGGAAGGAGGGAGAGGAGGCCAGAAAACGATGCCTTCTGAGGCTCAAAGCTACCTTTACATACATACAGTCATTATTTAGATAATTATTTTCTTTGATATCACTTTTTTTTTTTTCTTTTCCTGTTTTCCTCATCCCTTCAATCACATCCTAGTTCTCCACTGTCTACCACTAGGGACTTTGTGATCACATTTTACCTTGAAGGCTCAAATGGGATCCTGCCTGGATTGACCTGAACCCCAATAATTTGGGGCTCAGGAACTCCTTTCACAACCACAACCTTCATTCTTGTAATAAAACCGATCTGTGGAAGACTTTATCCTTTCTAAATATATGTGCACCTTAAATCCAAACCAGACTCTACTATAGTGTTTCTCCAACATTACTGTGCTTAAGAATCACTTTGTGAGGTTGTGGGAAATGCAGATTGCCAGGATCTGCCCAAAGACATTCTAATTCAGTAGATCCAGGACAAGGGTCCAGGAACTCACCTTTTCAACAAAGACCACAGATGCTGGTGATGCAGTAGCTCAGCAAACTACACTTGTGAGAAAAACTATTTTTATTAATAGAAATGGCTGGAAAATAAAACATACCCTCTCCTCCCTGGCCCCTTCACCTCACCCCTGCCCTCCTCCTCTTGAGGAGATGGCAGGTTTCCTAGCCAAGGACTCTACTCTGTGAATGGCTAAGCTATCCCTGTTTAACCTGGATTGTCATCCCATATGTCTCTTTGGAAGCAAGTATGTCTTCTTAATGCATCCTATTTCACTTTTACTTATAATTTCTTTTATCACAGCTCCATGACAGTCAAGTGAATCTGGGTGTGGGTAAAGGGAAAAGTTCATGCTAAGCTGGATGGTTATAACTGGAGACTGCTGCCTGTATGATGTCTCTACCCACCCGCTCACCCCCACGCATACTCCCTTACCTCACCTTCACTCCACATAAATTCTACCCTTGAGGGTTGTTGTACTTGGCAGTGAAAGAAGGTATTCCTGTGTTTGGGAAAAGCCATTGCAAAGGTGTGAAAGACCCTATTTAGAAACCTGTGTTTAAAATATATTCAAGCATTATTTATGCTTTTGTAACTGTTTCTGTAAAGCTGCAGCCTGCATTAGACCATATTTTTTCCCAACCTACCTGCACAGGTTAAATACTCTCCCCACCCTGCCTCAGATACACCCCTCTCCCAGAATGCCTATCCACTCAGAACCTCAGAATGTGATTTTATTTGGAAGTAGGGTTTTTGCAGACATAGTTAGTTAAGATGAAGTTATAGGTCTTACCACATTAGGGCAGGCTCTAATCCAATAATTGGAGGCCTTATAGGAAGAGAAAATAGAGACACAAAGACAAAGACACAAAGGGAAAAGGTCATGAGATGAGGGAGGTGGATATCAGAGTGACACATTTACAAGACAAAGAATACAGAGAATTGCCAGCAACCACCAGAAGCTAGGAGAGAGGCACAAAGAACCAGTCATGTCGACACCTTGACTTTGGACTTCTGGCCTCCAGATCTCTGAGAGATTAAATTTCTGTCGTTTTAAACCACCTAGTTTGTGATCATTTGTTATGGTATCTCAAGGAAACAAGTACACTAGAAGGAAACAAGTACTTTTCAGTCTTATCTCACTTTCTTATCCTGCCCATCTCCTCTGGACACAGGCTCCACAACTAGCCTTCCTCTATTCAATTTGCAGGAAGTGCCTCCACCTTTCTTTCAGCCTGTTCAAATCCAGGTCATCCTTTAAGGCCCAGTTCACATAGGACTTCTGCTATAAAACCTTCCCTTACCGTCCTAGCTCAAACTCAGTCTTTCTCTGAATATCTATTGTTAAGTACTATTTTAACAAATTAATTACTGTGTAAACATGTCCCAGCACTGTGACACTTTTTATTGACTTGAACTGTTAGTTAAACTGTGTAGTGTTATTTAAGTTTTATGCCTTTATATATTACCTCCTCAACTAGATTATAAATTATGCAGTAAAGGATTAACCTTGCCAAAGAGAAGTTTGGCTTTGCCCCTAGCTCCTAGGAGATTACCTAAAGCCCTTAGTATGTCCTGCCTGATAATGTCTTTGTTTACCTGGGGCCTCAGGCCATGCTAACAATGTGATATATGCTGTGGGCTTTGGTGTCAGCTTGACCTCTCTAGGGGCTGGAAACTAAGGTCAGCTACATGGGTGGTGACTTGACCTCAATAAAACTCCAGACACCAAAGCACAGGTGAGCTTCCCTGTGGGCAATATTCCATGTATATTTTCACACATCATTCCCGGGAGAAATAGGTGATGTCCTCATGAGTCCACTGGGAGAGGACAACCGGAAGCTCCAAGCCTTGGTGTCTCCTAGAACTGCTCTGTGTACCTCTTCTCTCCTCTGATTTTAATCTGTATCTTTTCACTGTAATAAACTGTAACCATGAGTATAATGGTTTCTTCGTTCTGTGAGTCCTAGCAAATAATCTAACCTGAAAGTGGCCTTGGGACACTGAATTTACAGTTGGTGGCAGAAGTAAGAGTGATTGTAGGAACTTTTGAACTCTGCATAAACTAATAAAGAAAAGGAACTGGACTATGTCTTATTCATACATATACATAACCAAAACATATAATACAGAGTTTAGTGTATATTACTTAATAATTATTTAATTCTATTAGCAATTTGCCGTTTAATCTCCTCCCCAAACTCCACTTTCATTTGTAAAGATAACTACAGTCATGCATTGTTTAATGATGGGAATTTGTCCTGACAAATGTGTCATTAGGCAATTTTGCCATTGTGGGAAGATCATAGAGTATACTTAAACAAACCTGGATGGTATAGCCTACTATAGGCAATATAGTGTAGCCTATTGCTCCTAGGCTACAAACTTCTACAGCATGTTACTGTACTAAATATTGGAGGCAATTGTAACACAGTGGTAAGTATTTGTGTATCTAAACATATCTAAACATAGAAAAGAAACAGTAAAAATATGGTATAAAAGATAAAAAATGGTACACCCATATAGGGCACTTGCCATAAATGGAGCTTGCAGGACTGGAAGTTGCTCTGGGTGAGTCAGTGAGTGTTGAGTAGAAGCGAAGGCCTAGGACATGACTGAACACCACTGTACACTTCATAAATACTGCACACTTAGGCTACACAAAATTTATATTTTTTAAAACTCTTTAATGATAAATTAACTTCAGTTTACTATAACTTTTTACTTTATAAACGTTTTAATTTTTTTAACTTTTTGACTTATAATAACATTTAGCTTAAAATACAAACACACTATACAGCTGTACAAAAACATTTTCTTTATATCCTTATTCTATAAGCTATTCCTGGAAAGACTTTCATCCATAAGGAGGCCAAGTCAATGCCAGTTTTCAAGGCTTTTAGGTGCAGGATAACAGTCTTGCTTGGGGGCAATGTTACAGGCTACAAATTAAAACTCTCTGTAATCTGGCACATTGAGAAACCACCCCCGCTTCGAGCAATGACAGCCTTGATAGCTTGTATCTCTTCCCCTCTCTCTTCTTTCCTCTTTCCCACTATAAATTAAGTCAACAGTTGATCTTTCTTACTATTTATCTTTGCACTGTTAAATGTGCTTCTACTTCTGACTTGATTTGTCAGCTTTAAATAATATCCTTTGATGCTTAGCTATCATAGATGAAGCAGTCCATGCACTTATTCTACCTCCCATCGGGGTGGTCTTTCTGCAACTCAAAGACTTCTTTCATCTGTTGTTTCCATCAAATATGGCATTTCTGTGAGTTTCTCCATGCAGCCACAACTTTTTTCTTTCTCCAAAGCAAACTAGGTTCAGGAGGCTTCCAAGCCTCTCTTGTATGCCCTGACCCTGCCCCCGAGGGAAACCCTCTCATGTTCAGGAGCTGAATTTTGCTGTCATTTTCTGAGCTCTGCCATGGCAAATCCTCCTGAACACATTCTGTTCCTTCTTTTTCTATCAACTCATGTAAGCTCAATTCTGTTTGATCTCACCCCATTCTCAAGAGTTTCTTCCCCAATTTTTGCACTTCCCAGTGGGCTTCTGTTCTCCAGGGTATCTATTTTTGCATGTCCCTCTTGGATCTATCACTGATCTATTGGTCCCCAGGTCCTCCCCTGAGCTATCCACTGGTGCTCCCTGCACTCTTTTTCTGGGGGCTCTGTCCAGTGTTTTGGCATCACTATACATATTTTAGAGTTTATTGTCTCTGTCTCCTAGCTTCACTGATTATAGGGTTTACAGGGCAGCCTTGTGGGACTGAGCTCTCAACCTGTGGGATCTGACGCTATCTCCAGGCAGACAATGTCAGCATTGAGTTAGAGAACACCCAGCTAGTGTCCCAGAGGATTGCTTGGTGTACAGAGAGAAATCCCCACACATGGAGTGTCAGAAGTATTGCATTGGGTGGTGTGTAAGAGCAGGAAAAATACTTTGTTTTTTTCTCTATCTCTATTACTTGCTGATCTTAATTAGTCTCCTTTGACTATACCTGTTCCTTTATCTAAACCGACTTTTAAATGTCAGCCTGACCCAGGGTTCCCTTTGGGGTGCTTTGCTCGTCTACCTATACTGTCTCCTTAGGTGATCTCATTCTCTTGATTTGCAAACATCTACATAGTGATGATGCCCAAATTTCGAATACTAGCCGCTGTGCTCCAAGCTCAAAAGTCTGTGTTTCCTCAGTTACCCCTCTTGGGGTGGAAAAGTCTGTGGGTGTGGAAAAGGCAGAAGCAGCTCACTGTGGTGGTGCCTCTACAACTTGGCATGGCATAGAGGCCATCTTTGCTCTTCGTGCTCTAGTCCCCAGGATACCTGCATTCATCTGAATGCATAAGAAAATTGTGAGTCAACGCCATAGTCTTTTAACAGGTAGGGAAATCTTCATATATAACACATACATATACATACATAATATATGGGGATTTTATGTGATATTCCATAGTTTTTAAATATTTAGATCAATTTAACTTTCTAAAAATCTATGTGATGGTTCAACAAAGGAACCAGTTTTGATAACAATCTTAGCATAAAATCCAAGCCCCTTTTAATAGTATACAAGTGCAGCTTTTGCTACCCCCAACCCCATGCCCACCACGCCCACCTTTCTACTTCTTGAATGTTATTTCCTACTCAGGACATTGGTACTTGTTTTAGCCTCTGACCGGAATATACTGTTTCCCCTGATCTAACATGGATGACTCCTTTTCAGTCTTCAGGTCTCAACTCAAATGTCATTCCCTTATTGAGGCTTTTCCTGACCCCTGCTCCGGCTAAAGTAGAAGCCCCCAATTACCCTGTATCACATGACTTTGCTTAATTCCTTTCAGAACTTATGACAATTTGCCACATTTTGTCTGCCTATGGCCCATCGTGAGCTCCAGGACAATTGGTTACTTGTCTGCCTTGCTTACTGCTGTACCTCAGCACCTACAACAGTGTCTGGCCCACAGCTGGCCCTCAATGATTAAATTGTCCCATTAATTTGTTTTACTAAGCACCTATGCCAGGATTTGAACTTGAGTTGAACTTGACTCCAGAACTCAAGCTCTTCAATACTCTGCTTGACAAACACTTCATCTAAAGCAAGTGACAGTCGATAGGGCGGATGATTGGCATCAGCCAAGGAGGATTTCTTGGAGACGTGTGTGAAGGATTTGGATATAGGCAGAAACTTAAGGAAGAACATTCCAGATCAGGTGAATACACAGATCTAGAAATAAGGTGGATTTATGAGGTGGATGACTAGGTAAGCTTAATTATAAGCTCAATTGTAATTATTATGGAATTGATTTTGAACAGTCAAAACATAACCTTTGGTGTAAAAGTTTAATTCAATCCTATTTTCTCCCAAATTTAAGTTCCTTTTGGAGCAGATGAATTCACTTATATATTTACACACACACACACACACACACACACACACACATGCACACATATGCCATAGCTAACATATATGCCACATGTATGGCAAAGCTACAACCTTCAAACTCATCATCAGCATCTAGTACAGGTAGTAAGACAGGAGCTGCTGACTGGAACCCATTAGTGCCTAAAAGTTGTTTAAAACCCCAAATCCAGAAACTGGGCATCTTCCTCTTTATTCGTGTGTGCTTTGAGCCATGCCATAATATTCCGCATGGCTGATACCTGGTAAAAAGAGCAATGGGAACTGTGTGGGGAGGTGGGTGGCTGGAGACTGAACAAATACAATGTTTTTACTTTGCAAATAAACAGATTTAAGTGTTCTCCAAAATGTTGCAGCTTATATGTTTTCATCTTCTTTCCCAGAATATATCACTTTCATTTTGAAGTCTAGTGTTGTTAAATAAGAAAGCCTAATTAATACAGAGAGAGAAGTATTATTCACCTCACCCAAATGCCTAAGGAGAATATACTTAGCTAGACAACCCATGACTCACAAATGAAGCTGAGGGCCAACTATAAGCAAAAACTCCCACTTAGAGATAATGAAGCATGAAATGGCACTTAAGAATTAAAATTACATTGAGAAAAAGTGCCTTTCCAAAACTAAAATGTAAATAAATAAATAAAAATAGAATTGAAATGTTGAATAAAACTATATAGAGTACACTTTCACAAATGACTGGACAATAAATTTTATATTATTTGTAGGGGTTATTTTTGTTCCTAAGTCTTTGCTTTTCCCAAATGTTACAATATTTCCTAAGAATTTCTTATAAAAACAATTTATTGATAGATTTGATTTAAAATTATTTTCAGAAAGAAATGCATCTGGGCCTGGAATTTTAGAACATCGTGTAGCTATTGTGGTCAAATTTTAAATGTATGTTCCTTTGGTTTGAGCCACTCTCATAAAACATTGTAGGTTTCTCTGCTTCTTGATATGTCATGTATTTTTACATCGTTTGATTTTATTTATTTACTTTCCTATCAATAACCTGAAAACTTCAGCTGTTCCTTGGCTTTCTCCAAATATTGAAAAAATTTGTTCATGATCCAATGGGTAAACAATTCATATGTACAAAGCCCAAAGGAACTATTCGTGGCTCTCTGCTCTTAAGCGTTATTCAAGAAAGAAAAAAGAAAAGTATCTATATTCAAAGATTTTATTTAACTCCAAGGTATGTCATATTATGTCTACAAATTAATTTTATTCTTATTCTTCATTTTGCTGTTATAATTATATAAAAAATACATATACTCATTCATGATTTTTGCTGATTTTTTAATTACATGAAAATAGTACAATTTGTTTAGTAGCATACAAAAAACTAATTGTGATTTTATTTTTCTCCCTAAATGACAGGAAATGTTTCCAATTATTTTTTAGAGCAGGACATTTGGTACAGATAATGTTGCTATAGCAACTTTAGAACAAGACCTAATTTGGGCCACAGTGAGTGCACCCACTTGTTTTAAATTCATCATTCAGTCTAATCTAGCATTTACATGTAGAGCTACATTTATAAACACTGCAGCAGGAGTGCCTATGTGGAAAGTTGTTTAGTGATATCATGCCTTAAATTCTCACTCGCATTCATGGCATTTATTAAGAGCTTATATATCACAGTACAAAGTTATAATATTTATTAGGAAAAACATAAAACCATACATGAATTTTACTCAAGATTAAAAGCTTTGAAAATCAATCTCCTTTTAACAGGTCTCTGAAAAAAAGATTGGCATTAAAATACACTTCACCTTTGCTATGGATTAAATGTATCCCCCAAAAGTTCGTATATTGGAAATTTGACCCCCATTGTAACAGTGTTAAGAGGGTAGGAAATCCAATTATGGTGACTGAAAGGTAGGGCCTTTAAAAGATGATTAGATTGTGAGGACTGGGCCCTCGTGAGTGGACTGATCCATTCACAGAGTAATGGATACAGTTCTGATGGCTTTATAAGGGGAGTGAGTGTATAAATCTGTTTCTATTGCTTATAACAGAAATTCCTGCAACTGGGTAATTTATAAAGAAATACAATTTACTTTTTACAGTTTCAGAGGCTGGGAAGTCCAAAGTCCAGGGAACGCATTTGGTGAGGGCCTTGTTGATGAAGGGTCTACAGCAATGCAGAGTATCACATGGTGAACGTGGCAGGAGCAGAGACAGAGAGAGCCTCTCATGTGCTCCCCTTTACAGCCACCAGAACCATGCCCATGGCCACCATTAAACTGTCAATGGATTAATTCATTCACCAGGGCATGGTCCTCACAACCTAATCACCTATTCAAGGCCCCACCTTTCCATTACTGTGATAGGATTTCTCATCCTCGTAACACTATCACAGTGGGGATTAATTTTCAAATATATTAAAATTTGGGGTACACAATTCTGTCCATATCAGTGAGTGAGCAGGTTAGCTCTCTTGCTCAGCTTGTTCTTGCCATTTTCTGTTATAGGCAGCAGAAATGGACTAATACAACCTTCTAGTGTTAATTCTTACAAAATGTTAGAAAAGAGACATATACTGTGTCTGTCTGAAGAAAGATAGTTCAGCTTAGTCTGTGTTAGCTTATTTCCATTGTAAGGATATCATGTACTCATAAGACTTGCCAGTATTTTTACATATTAAAATCAAAATGATTTCAAATGAGGATGTATGGGGTTTCCCAATGGCTATGGCTTGAATGTTTCTCCTTCAAAATTCATATTGAAATGTAATTCCCATTGTAGTGGTATTAAGAGGTGAGACCTTTCTGGGATGTGATTACTTCATGAGTGTTCCATTCTCATGAATGGGATTAGCACCCTTATAAAAGAACTCAAGGCTTAAGGGGGTGTTCCTTTGCTCTTCTGTTCCTTCTGCCATGTGAGGACTCAGTGTTTCTCCCCTCCAGAAGATGCAGCAACCAAGTACCATCTAGGCAGCAGAGAGTAGCCCTCACCAGACAAAAATCCTGTCAGTTCCTTGATCTTGGACTTCCCAGCCTCCAAAATCATAAGAAATAAATTTCTGTTATTTATAAATTACTCAGTCTCAGGTAACCTGGTAGAGCAGCACAAACGGACTGAGAAGTGGGGTGTTGCTATAATAAATATAGTCAGCCCTTCATATCCATGGGTTCTACATCCATAGATTCAACCAACTGTGGATCTCAAATATTTGGTAAAAAAAATGAATGGTTGCCTCTGTACTGAACATATACAGAATTTTTTTCTTGTCATCATTCCCTAAAAAATACAGTATAACAATGATTTACATAGCATTTACATTGTATTAGATATCATAAATAATTTAGAGATAATTAAAAGTATACAGGAGAATGTGCAAATAACAGTACACAGTTTATATGCAAATACTACTCCATTTTATATAAGGGACTTGAGCATCACAGATTTGGTATCCACAATGGGGTCCTAGAACCAATCCCCCAAGTATATCGAGGGACAACTATACCTAAAAATGTGAAAGCAGCTTTGGAACTGAGTAATGGGTAGAGGTGCATGCTGGGAAAATCCTAGATCATGATGAACCACACATTAAGGGCGATTCTGGTGAGGACAGAAAGCCTCAGTCTTAGAGATCATCTCAGTGGTCATGAACCGAAAGCTGGCAGAAATATGGACAATGATATAGTCTAGATACATTTGTCCCCCAAGGTCATGATAAAATCTGATCCCTAAAGTGGCAGTGTTGGGAGATGTTTAGGTCATGGGGGAAGATTCCTCATGGATAGATTAATGTCTTCCCTGGGGTGGGGTAAGGGAGTGAGTGAACTCTCACAGGAATGAATTTGTTCCCATGGGAGCTGGTTGTTAAAAGGAGCATGGCACCACCCCTTTCTCTCTTGCTTCCCCTCTCTCCCTGTGATCTCCTTGCACACACCAGCTGTCCCGACAATTTTTGCCATGAGTAGAAGCAGCCAAAGGCCCATGCCAGATGCAGCTGTCCCAGAACTGAGAGCCAAATAAATCTCTTTTCTTTTAATATTACCCAGTCTCAGGCATTCTATTATAACAACACAAAAATGGACTAAAATAGACAGTAAAGATCATTCTGATAAGGTCTTAGATGGAAATGTGGAATATCTTATTAATAACTGGAGAAAAGACCATCCTTGCTACAAAGTGGTAAAGAAGTGGGCTGAATTATGTTTGTGTTCTACTGCTTTGTGGAAGACAGAATTTAAGAGCAATAACCTATTTGGAGGAAAAAATCTCTAAGCAAAGTGTTTACGGTGCTGCATTGTTTCTCCTAACTGCTTATAGTAAAATATGAGAAGAAATGAGTTAGACAGAATATATAATTGAAAGAGAAGCAGAACATAAAGATTTGGAAAATTCTTATCATTCTCATATTGCAAAGAATAAAAAGGCATGTTGAGGAAAGAATATCAAGGGTGTGGCAAAGCAAACATTTTATAAGGAGCTTAGTATAGATAGAAGGAAGCCATATGCTCTTTACCTAGACAATGAAAGAAAGAATGACCCTGAACACATTTCAGAAATCTTCATAGCTGCCATTCCCATCACAGGCCCAGGGTGCCAGGGCCTTGAAGGGAGAATACTTTCCAGGGAGGGACTCAGAGTACCCATCAGACCTCGGTGCTTATCATCAAGGGCTGCTTCAGGTCTCTGCTTCCTACATTCCTGTGCAGCATTCCTTGGCCACCCCATCTGTGGTTCAAGTAGGCCCAGGTGCAGCTCAGACCACATGCTATACACCTTGGCATTGTCCATGTGGTGCTAACTCTGCAGGCATGTAGAGTGCATGAGCTGTGGAGGCATGGCTACCTCCACCTAGATTTCAAGGAATGCCTTGGAAAGGCTTGGGGCACAGGCAAAGAACTGTAGCGGGGTGAGACCACCACAGAGAGCCCCCACTAGGCATGCCTAGTGGAGCCTTGGAAGCAGGGCCACCCCCACCCACCCCAAAGCTATAGAGCCACCAGCATGCCACGCCAGCCTGGGAAAGTCTCAGACATCTGACATTAATGTGTGAGAGCTGATGTGTGGGCTGCATTCAGCAAAGTCATGGGGGTAGGGCTGCCTGATGCCTTGTGGGCCCAACCCCTGCCCTAGTGTGTCCAGAAGATGGGACATGGGGTCAAAGAAAATTATTCTCGAGCTTTAAGATTTAGTGTTGTTTGCCTTGTTAGGTTTTAGATTTACTTGGGACCTGTTATTCCTCTTTTTTCCTTTTGCTCCCTTTTGGAATGGGAATGTCTATCCTATGCCAATCTCACCATTGTATTTTGTTTTTGTTTTTATGATGGCATCAAAATTTATTTAACAAATCCTCTAATACTGAACATCATACTGTTCTCAGGTTTTTACAATGTCAGCCAATGCTTGTTTAACTTGTTTAATTACACAGGCTCACATCTGGAGAGGAATTTGCCGCAGGATGAATCTTACCTTGATTCTCACATGTATTTGATTAAATGAGACTCTGTACTTTAGACTTTTGAGTTGGTGGTGGAATGAGTTAAGACTTTGGGGGCATTGAAACGTAATGAATATGTTTTGCAATTGAGAACAGCATGAATTTTGGGGAGCCAGAGGTGGAATGCTATGGTTTGAATGTGTCCCTGACAGAATTCATTTTGAAACTTAATCTCTATTGTGGTAGCATTAAGAAGTGGGAACTTTTGGGGAGGTGATTAAGCCATGAGGGCTCTGCTCTCATGAATGGGTTAGCTCCTCAAAAAGAGCTGGGGGGAACTAGCACAGACCCTTTTTGCTCTTCCATTCTTTTGCTATGTAAGGACATTGTGTTCATCCTCTTTTGCCTTTCTACCATGTGAGGACATCTAGGTGATAATATCTATGAGGAATAGGCCTTCACCAGACATTGAACTTACAAGGACCTTGATCTTGGACTTTACAGCCTCCAGAACTGTGAGAAATAAATTTCTATTATTTATAAATTCACAGCCTCAGGTATTTTGTTACAGTAGCACAATCAGACTAAGACATCAATTATATGAAAGCACGCTCAATGTGCTCTGGTGTTCAGGTTTCACTCTCGGGGAGGTTAAAACCTTTAACCTATGGTTCTAGAAATGATTTAACTTGTTACAACTGAAGTATTGACTTTGAGGCAGGAAATATCTGCACACACCATGTTACCTCTGCCTAAAATTTGTTTACTTTCCCCTTATATTAAGATTCAACTGAAATGTTAGGTCTTCTGACAAACTTTCCCTGATTTGCACTACAAGCCTCCCTCACCTCCAGAGCACTGGGTCTAGACTGATCCCTGCTATTTCAAATAATTGTGTAACTGCCTTACCACTAGACAGAGTGTTCCATGAGGAATACCTTCTTCAAATTGATGTTTTCTTCCCCCAAACCCAAAACAGCACCTGGTATGTAGCAGGTGCTACATGCAAATTCAAAAAACATTTGTTTTAGTGAATCAACACATAGCTACTGATAAACTACCAGAAATCATAATAAGTGATATAGACTCACCACTTTCACTTGGGCCACTAAAGCATATATATCTGTTATTGCCTGCGATGACACCTAAGAGTAGAAGAGTGCAAGACAATAAATGTCATCTGTAAGATAACTAAAACCAACAATATGAACAGTAAGGTATATAAGACTTTAAGAGAAATTCAGCTGTGAAGAACAGAGAAGGTTCTAAGGAAAGGGGAAGCTTTTAGCTAAACCGTAAGTATAGCTGGGAATCGGGGAAGTAGCCACAGGGTATGGAAAGGTTTTTCAGAGAAGAGTAAAAGCAAAAAGCAAAAGATGCAGGATAATTGATCCCAGGACAGTAAATACACAATGTGCCTAGATCTAATGCTATCTAAAGGAAAGATCTTTTACATTCCAAAAGAGTTGTTCAAACCATGTGGCTTAAAAAAATAAAATGACTATGGAAATTATACAGAAAGCTTTTAAATTATACACTACAGAGTTCCAGTGTCCAGACCTAGAACTGGTTCTGATATTTACTATCAACTATTACTTTCCCCTTAGAATATTTTTAAAACAATAAATAACAGTCACAACAAAGTCATATATAAAATAGCAAATTTTTTCTCAAATTCACTATTTCCCCCATAAGATGGTATTTAATAGGCATTTCACATAATACAAAAATGCAATGAATGAAATAGTACACTTTAGGAAATATACTATTTAGGAATAGTATGTATATATATATATATATATATATGTGTGTATATATATATATATATACTTTTAAGACTAGTCAAGGAAAAGATAAATTTAATTGACATTTCATCTGCCCTGAACTACTAGCTCCAGACTTTTAAATCTCAATATTTAAAATCTTTTCATTGGTGGGGTGTGATAGAAATACCTAAAACACACAAAGTCAATCGACCTAATGATAGAGAAGAGATTTGAAGATGATCCTCATGGTTCAAGAAAAAATAAGAGGGAAGTTCTAAAAGTTTGCACTGTATAACTGTGAGATTCATGAAAATAAATTTTCTGGAGAAAAAAGAAAAGGCTACTGACATATTTGATCTAAAATAGACATTACATCTACTCATAAGAAGTTTTTGAAATCATTAAAAGAAAAAAGTGTGGGAGAATGTAAATCTAATTTAATGAGAGGTCGAGATATGTAACTTCACATAAAAGACTAATTCTGAGGAAAAGCATTAAACAAACATCATGTGGGAGTCAACTATGACAGTAAATGAAGATCAGATTTAGAGAACAGTGAGGAACACAGGTGGAGATGTGACAAATGGAATAAATGTAAAACTCTAATATTTAACCTTTAAATCAGCTATCTGGGAGGCTAAAACACACTATGACAGGTATGAAAAACATAAACAAAAGAGTGTAAAAAGCCATGCACCAAATTAACAAAATATTATGACTCAGGATCAAAAATAGCTAGTCTATTGCTAGCAATAAGAAAAATAACAGACAGGAAACTTGGCTTTAATAACATGATATCAAACCAATTATTAAAAATAAAGGCGATATAAAATGGGACGCATAATTCTACACTCTGGCCTCCCAAGAGCACTGAGGATTAATGAGATGACAGCACAGACTCATTTGATACAAAAGGAAGGTGATGAAGCTTCAGTGGGAAACTGTCTTTATTAATTAGGAAATACATTTTGTTTGAACATGAAAAATTCTAAGCTTAGAATTTATCATATTAGAGCTCTAGAAAAGTAGTCTTGCTCCTATTTTAAGGGCTTATGCTCCTGTTTTAGAAAATAATCACAGGTCAGGATGCTCTCTAAATTTTGTGAAGCAGGTAACAGTTTTTTGGGTTTTTTTTGGTGTTTTTTTTTTTTATTTTGGTGTTCTAAAGGGAATAGACACTGTCTCACCCGACTGAATATTATTCACTGTCACATATCTCTTAGAATCATTAATTAGAGCCCTAGCCTCATTTAATAAAATAGAATGGAATATATAGGGCATATAATAATAGTATAATATGTATTAATTTATATACCATTTACCATATTCCAGGCACTGTGTTCAATATGTTAAATGTTAGCATATTAAACATATTCAGTACAATACTCATGTGATTCTAGTGTGCTTGTGCAGCTATCAATTTATTGCCTTTCAGCTCCAAATCTACCCTTAATTCCCTGTTCTGCAAAAATGGATCTGAACCCTTTAAGTATGTTTCTTTTCAAAATGGCACGATGTTAAGCTCTGTCGCTAGAGAGTGTTGGAGGGACTCTGAAGGAGGAAGGACTGTTTCTCTTCCTGGGTCTGGGGTGCTTCTCTGGCCCGGCTCCTGCGATGAGGACACCTTCTCCAGCACCCAGCTCCTACTACATGCAGCAGCCAGCAACCCAGTGGCCAAAAACTGTTCCCATGACCCCATCACATAGTTTTTATAGCCAAGTGCCACTGGTAAACATCTCTCTGTGGATGGCTTCCCTGGTATCTTTTTGAGCCACTCTGCAGCAAGCTAACTCTACTGGTTTCTCCCTGGTTACTCTATCTCAGCCCTACAGTAAGACTGCTCCTGATGGATTGCCATTACTGCATTCTGCAGAGTTCTCTTCACTGCTTACTAGGTAATCCTCGGTCACCCCCCAGTCCCCTATTTAAGTTAATAATTCTTTATCTTAAACTTACTCTGTTCAAATAATTGTGGGGTTTCTGTCTCCTGCTTGGAGCCTGACACAGTATTTTTATGAGGTAGCAATTAGTAAGCCCATTTTATCAATATAAAACAGGCTGAGAGAATAGCTTTCCTGGTATTACATAGCTAATAAGGGGAAGAATTGGGATTTGAATGTTGTTGTTTGTTTGCTTTTTCACAGCTCAAGTATTCAACTGTTTATGAGCAGATACAATTAAAAATACCTCCTTCTTTATTCTCAGAAGTATCCCAATTTGTTTGATAAATTATATTACCATTCTAATTATATTATTTCTCACTTTGTTTAAATCAGCAATTCTCACACCTTTTTGCCGCATAATACTATAATCTGATTTTACTACCAGCACTTCTGACATCGAACGTGTGGGGTGTTTCCTCACACTGACAACCAATTCGCCAACTCTTGAAACACCAGCTGGGTGTCCTACAATTTAATAATTCTTAACTAACTACCTGAAATTAGCATCAAATCTCACAAGGTAAGGCCTCAGTTCTACAAGACTGCCCTCACTTCAGAAGCCTGTCACAAGTCTTGGGTGTCAGACTACCTACACTTCTGTCCAACTTGGCTACAAAGTCAGGGGTTCCCACACTCCCTCCTCAGTTTCACTAATCTGCTATTACTGGTTTATTATAAAGGACACATCTCAGGAACAGCCAAGGGGAAGAGATGCATAGGGCAAGGTGGGGTATAGGGGAGAGGCACAGAGTGGCCATGACATTTTCAGGCACAACACTTCCCAGCTCCTCAATATGTTCATCAACCCAGACACTCTTGGAATCTCATAGTTAGGGTTTTTATGGAGGTTTTATTATGCAGGTATAGTGATTAAGTTATTAGCCATTGGTGATTATCTCAGTCTCTGGAGGTGTTGGGGTGGGGCTGGAAGCTCTAACTCTCCTATTGTGCCTTGGTCTTTCTGGCAACCAGCCCCCATCCTGAAATTATCTAGGGACCATCATTTATCTCATTAGCATTCAAAAATACACCAGCCACCAGTCATTTCATTAGCATACAAAAAGACACTCATCCCTCCAGGGATTCGAAAGAGTGTTATAAACTCAGGTATCAGGAACTGGGAACTAAGACCAAATATTATAACAGAAGATACTCCTATTGCCTCTATAACTCAAGAAGTTACAAGGGTTCTAGGAGCTCTGTGCTAGGAACTGGGGATGAAGACTAAGTATGCATTTCTTATTATATTACAATATCACACCTTGTGCCACAAATGGGAATGGAGGTCCCATGTGTGTTGCATTCTCTTATACAGCTCCTTTCATTCCTTTCTCTCTCTAGGTAGCACATGCCAAGACAATTAAGAGAGATAACATGGAGATAACTTTCAATCAATTTTAATTTATTACAAAAGCAAATCTTCCAAATATTTGTGTACTCTGTCTACTATCAGCAATTAATTACTTTATACCTTACAGCTAATTGTGACATAAGAGTTGAAAAAAATGTTTATTCACCTATTCACTAAAGAAGCCTCCTCAAATGTAAGCTAAAGCTTCACAATTGCTGTACATTTGGAGTTGAGTCCAATATCTCTCCCCCACTGCAAGACCTTTTGCAGTGGTCCCTATACCTATCACCATGCTCCCTTGAATAAAGTCTGCCTTTTTATTTTTTTAAATCGCTTTACATAATATACTATTTATTATGTACAATATAATATAAAATTATTAATATCCAACTTATGTTTTATTAATATACAAAGTCTATTGCTTTATTGATATACTTAAAAAGAGTTCATTATTCCAAGGGCACCAAGCTACCTCTCAAGCAGGACAATTGCTTTGATGCTTTACCACCATCAAAACATCCTGAATATTAACTTTTACATGTAAATAGCACATGTAGAGTAGGGACTATAGACAGACAGTGGTATATCTCACTGAGAATATGCTACAGTAAATTAAAAGTAGATTAAAAATAAAAAGGACCTTGACTTTACATCTTCAGATAAACTACTAAACTTTTTTTCCCAATAAGCCAAGAATGAAGCCTCCTCTAGAGTCAGGGTTGGGTCTGGAGCTCACAGACCTCTTGAGCCTGTTGTCCAGACGAGGTCACAAACCCTTCACATGCAGGTCTATGAGCTAGGTAACCAGAAAAAAAGTCGTTGGAGCCATAGGTAAAGAAAGAGTAGTGTTTATTCAGCACAGACATGTCTGAGAGCGAGGCAGTACAAAGAGAAAATCAGAAACTCAACTGCTACCAGCAAAGTCCAAAGAAAAACTGAGCAGCTGCCTGCAAAATAAAGATGCTCTATTTTTAGATGCGAGCTCTCTACTGGCCAGCAGTTGAGGGCCACGCTCCACACAACTCTGGGACACACCAGAATAGCAACAAAACTAAGAAGATACATTGGCATGAATACGTGCTAACTCCACCCACCCACACACAATTTGTTTACAAAGAATGTGCTGCACCACACCCAACCAGACCTGAGGCGAGGGGGCCTGATTAAACTATTCTATTTTCCCAACACCTCCTTATTAATTTGCTGAGATTTCCAAAGCTTTCTTAGGAATATAAAATGCAGTTTAGTGTAGCTTTTACATTTGGTGACAATGATTTGAATACCAGCAAAGTTGTAGTTCCCCTTTTTGAAGTTTAGAAACCAGAAGACTCAGGAGAGTGATTGAAGAGTGTAGTAGTTTGGGAATGAGATGATGGGAGACATAGTAGATGCTCAATAACTAAACAAATAAATTTGCTAAGCAGACAGATTAATGTCATTACAGGCATTATCTTCAGTTACTGCAAATGCTCACATCAATATAATATAGCCTAAGCATCTAAAATGCGCAAGCCATTGACAATATCAGACTCTCATTTGGAGTTAGGATAAGCACTTTCAGAATCCAACCTTGCCACCTTCAAGATTGTGTGGCCATGTGTTTGAGTGGGGACAAAATGATTTTCTCTGGGTCTTGATTCACTAAGAGTCTATCCTCAAACTAGCATCTGTGACCTGTCGCTCTTTGAGGTTTTTGCCACAGACTTCTCAATGGAGTTGTGGCTTACATGAGCTGCTACATCAGCTTGCTGCATACTAGTGGGGCCTGCCTCCTTTAAGATATTTAATATCTATCCCAGAGGCACCAAATGCCTGACAGCAAAAGAATACTAATGAATGCTGTAGAAGCATGTTCAGGAAAGATTACAGAAATTGTTTACAGAAGGCTTAAAATGGCTGTTATACTAACTGCTCACATGGGTCTCGTTTGATTGCATCCAGAAATAAGATAATGTTGTTCATGGGATTATTTGGTATTATTTGGCAATTTGGATTCTCTCCAGATATTGCAGATATTCTAGATATTCTCTACTCTTTTCTAGAATCACAAAATGATTAGTTGGCAGGACTGGCTATTTCTTGAATGTTTAGCATAGTATCTCTAGTTCTCAAACTCCGGCTGACAGCTGGAATGTTCATTTGAAAAATACTTCGCATGTTTCCCCTTAGTGACAGTATGTGCTGATTACAATGGAGAGTTTACTTCTGTGGTTATGTAACTTCGTTTTAGTAATATGTGTTTTTGAACACAGGGCCATAATATACCCATGATAAAAATAAATATGTATGCAGTGACAATACAATATATGTACCTTTTAGAGATACTTGTTTCTGGTGGAGTGTTTGTTCATAGACGTAGTTGCATATTTAGAGCCATTATCTCTACAGACTACAATCAACAATTCTTTAAGAGAAAATGGGAAATTCATGCCATAGACTATATACAGGATAATAAATGTAACATCATCACAAGAGCTACTGAATTTATCCAGGATAGCTGGAAGGGATTAAAATAAAACCATAGTGGGTTTTCATTTTTGAAAAAAGCTATATGCATTTTATTCCTCTGTAAATGAACGGATACTGTCTTGATTATGGAAGAATCATAACTCAGGAAACCAGCTATACATACTTTTCTTCTGCCACACTCATACTGAGATGACAAAAGAGTAACCTCCAGCCCATTTTTGACCCATCAGCCCACTGCCCAAGCAGTACCAGTTTTTGTTTGTTCAATTACTTCAGTGCTGAAGCTGTGCCTGGATGCTCCAAGCCTTTTAGAAAGTCACTAGATGTAGGGAAGCAATAAAGAAAAAATTTTAAATGCATAATATTATTAGTAATAGTATGTAGTCAGGCCACTGTGAGGTATGACTACTTAACCTGTGAAAAGGGCTGAAAAGAGCAACAAGCAATTGTTCAGTAATAAAAAGTTTGGGTAATTACTTATCCCACTGCCCTGGGTGCAACAAGCAAAATATTCTGCATCCCACTAAATGTCTTGTGATCCTCCCATCCCCCATGAGACAGAGATTAATGCTGCAATACCAAGAAGGAAAATGTGATTACACCAGATTTTATTGTAATACCATTATCGATTTGTTGCTATAATAATGTAGAATGCACACTGCTTTACTTCGGTAAGTTTTTATTTTTCTACATTTCCCCCTAGAGATTTTACAGCCTATGTGTCTATAAAATTGCAACCTTGATTCTGCAATTGGAAAGCCTATCTATTGTTCAAAAGTTACCTTTAATCTGACTCTACAGTTAAGCATAAACTATCACAATAATAGAATATACACCGCTAGGATTATAAATTTTCCATCATTGGGCTCCTATCTCAAGCATACCTTAATATTAAAGGTATATTAAGACATACTAAGGTTTTTTCTCCATCTTAGTCATTTTTATGTGTTGGATAAAGTGGGCTCTGCAGTGTTATAGATTTCAAACTTGAGCATCCAAAAAGCAATGATGCCAGCCTTCCTCACACAAACTCACTTTAAAATATAAAACATATTTCAGTTAGTTAGTCTTATTAAAACAAAACAAAAAAGCTTTTGACTTTTTAAAACTTTCTATCTTCTCATCATTGATTGTCATTTAAAAGACACATTTCCTTCTCACATTATTGCTTGCTCCTTTGCCAGTACTAATATTTCATTAAAGCAATCAAACTTTGTCAGAAATGATTTCTTGGTATGTGGATTCAGATGTTTTCTGACATACCACATTTTATGTAACAGGAAGCTTCATGACACAAGTATGATTCTTTGTCCACTCTACCATTCTCTACCTTCACTCTTTCTCTAGCTCACTTCATCTGTTCTCATGGCTGTAAATACTACCTACACGGGGATAGTTTCCAAGTTTGTATCTCTAGCACAAATCTCTTCTCTGAATTAAACTCGCATAGTCAGGGCTCCAGTTGACAGTAGATGTCTCAAAGCCATCCCAACCTTCGCACATCCAAAGTGAAGCTTTTGATTTCCCTTCAAACCTGCTCCTCTTCCTACTTCCCTTCTCAGTAATTCTCATCACTATCCACCCAGGTGTCTATGCCAGAGAGCTGGGAACTTTTCTTGGTTTTCCCTTCTCCTCATTCCCCGTGTCCAATCCATCATCAAGTTCTGATAGTTCTATCCCTGAAATAGAGCCCAAATCCACCCACTCCACTCCACCACCTAGAGCCTCCGAACAGCTCTCCAGTCCTGCTTATGGTGTCCTCTTGTCCTTTCCTAACCTAGTAAAGTATTTTTTAAAACACTGTTTAGATTATGTCACATCCCAACGTCACTTAGAATAAAATTGAAAATCCTCATTATATGTAAAATCAAATCTAAACTTCTTACTCAGGTTTACAAAACCTGGTCCCTACACACCTTGGCAACATGATTTCCTATTGTCTCCCCGCTGTCAAATGGCTTCATCTCTCTCCTCAGGGACTGTGCACGTGCTCTCCCCCTGCTGTGAATGTGCATTGAATTCCTGGCTCCTTTTCACCCTCTAGATCTCAGTTTAAATATCACCTGCCTAGAAAGGTTTTCTTCCTGACTGCCTTATTTATGTATGATCAGCCCCCTGCCTCTCCACCATTATTTTCGTTCACAGCAACCCTCTCTATTTCCTTTATAATACTTTCCAAAAATCTGTAATTATTTAATTTGTTCACTTTTTAATTGCATGTCTTTCTCTCTGAGCTAAAAGCTCCACTGGGAGAGGGATATTGTCTACCTGGTTTATCTTTACAGTCCCAGAGCCTAACAGTGCCAGTCACACAAGAAATGGTAAATAAACAGACAGACTGATGACCAGATGATAATTTACTGCAGTCTCGTCTACCACGGGCTATTCACCTCTGTCCCCATCATCTACTTTACTTCCTCTATTCAAAATAAACATTTCAAAGATATTTTAAGTTCTATTACTTTACCACTGTTGACAAATTCAAAAATAATAAAGGTGTTATTACTTCACTAATCTTCTAAGTAGTTTAATTCTTCTATAACTTAGTTCTTTTCTTTAGTTTGTGTTCAGTAACAAATGACCATAAAAGCTCAACGAGCTTATGCAATAAACATTATTTCAATTCTTGTTCCATATCCCAGGCACATCAGCAGGGGATTCTGCTTCATGTGGTCACTTAGAGATACAGCAGAGGGACAGAGGTCTCACTATCTTATCAACACACAGTAAATCATAGTGCCTCCTCAGTTTCAATGAAGGAAGGAGAGAAATTAGAGATTGCACCTATATTGTTCTTAACTCCAAAGTAGCACACGAAACTTCTGTTCATGTTTCACTGGTCAGGACTAGTAGCATGGCCCTGCCTACCTTCCAAGGTCTGGTAAGTGAAAAACTCAAGAAGCATTCCTCTCTCTACCACTCTTACTACACCATCCAAATGGTATGACTCACAGTCTTAAAGGTCTCTGAATCCTTTGTTTTCCTATCATCAATTAAGAGTGTGTGTGTGTGTGTGTGTGTGTGTGTGTGTGTGTTGCTCAGCTTAAATATATGGCACTTATTTGTAACGTTACTCAATTTAAAAGTGTTTTATTTAAAAGACATGAGCAGTTAATATTCACAACACACATGGAACAAAACCTTGAAATCTCTACTTGTGCTAAAGATTTGGCTAAGCACTAGCAATGGGAAAATAAAAGATATATGGTCTTTGACTTCAAGAATCCACCTAATGAGGGAAGTCTGATTCATAAATGGTTAAGTACAGTGTGGGAATGCTTACAATGAAAGTATCTGCAAATGCTGTATGAACACAGAAGATAGGGAAGTCTTCATAGAAGAGGAACATTTGATCAGAATCTAAAAGAATTTTGATTGGCAGGGAGAGAGCAGGGAGTGGGGAATCCAGACAAATCACTGGACCAAGTTCCAGGAAGGGGTTTGTACTCAACTGTACTGCATATCAATACAAATTGCATGATGTCGTCTTTAGTCAGACCACCCTTGCTGGGGGGTACCTTAAAGAAATCTCAGCAGATCCAATGAGAGGAAGCTTGTTAGGTATAGAAAGAAGTTGAAGGTACTTTAAGGGAGGGCACAGCGTGTGCAGAGTCACAGGGAAATGAAAGAGCTTGGTGAATATTAAATTGATAAGTACCAAAAGGCTGTGGGGTAGATAAACCTCTCACACACTGCTAGTAGGAAGGCAAAAAGCTCAACTCCTACAGAGAAGAATCTGACAACCTCTAGCAAAATTGCACACATATTGTTATTTGACTCAGCAGTTCCCTTTCCAGGAATCTATCCCAAAACAGACACTGGCAAAAACATGAAAAGACATTATGTACAATGCTATTGATTGCAGTACTGTTTTTAAAACCAAATATATAGAAACAAAATTAACTTTTCATCAGTAAGAACTGGCTAGATAAACTATGATCCACCTATACAGCATAGATTCTGCAGCTTTAAAAGGAGTGGAGACTATCTTTATCTACTACTATGTACTATCTCCAGCATATATTTAAGTGAAAAAAGCAAAGTGAGGAAATTGAGTATTATAGGCTACTATTTATCTAGGAGAGACAAATATTTAAATTGAACATATGAAATTGCCACTTTTAGGTTAAGAAGCAGTCAAATAGTAACAATTTGATGTGGTTTTACCTAATGTAAGTATTAGCATATATTTTTCAAAGTGAAATATAAAATTTTTAAATAATGTCTTCAAGACAGAATGATATATATTCCAGAGTTTTCCCGGACAGTGCCATTTTACTCTTGTTTTCAAGGTGCAATAATTAATAGATCCTCTTTTCACTCTTGAAATTGTCCCAATTTAGACCAAAATTATAAGGTTAGATAAAGGAATAGAGGGGAAAAAATGTGGAGAGGACAGATGAGAATGAAGAAACAAAAGTTTAAAGAGTAGAGATAGAAATTTGACTTCTTTGAACATATTTGTTTTGTCAATTTAACTTTGAAAACATGAAAATATTTCAAATAATTATAAAAACTAATTTAAAATCCAATTCCTAAAAGTCAAAAGTGAAATGAAATAAATAAATGTAAATATGTATCAGTCATAGTATAATCATGCAGAAACAATTTAGAATTACATAAAAATTGCAATAATTTGACTGTAGATCCACCATAAGGCAAAAACAAAATGAAACAAAGAAACAAAACAAAGACTATGAACATTTATATAACTGCTTCACAAGTCATATTATTATTGGTATTGCTGATATTATTCTAAGATAACTTTGTGTGTAGTATAGAATAAAGCAAATAAATAATTATATTGATGTCATCAAGAACCAGAATTTTCAGCATGGGAGAAAAGAAGATAAAGATAAAGGATCAACAGGTTAAATAAATATTTGATAGCACTAAATTTGAATTAAAAGTATCTATATGAATTCAGGATGTGTTATATCTTAAGAACAAATAAACAGAAAACGTATTTCCTGTCTTTCCACTGAATGGAAAGGCATAGAAACAATGACCAATTCACGAGTTATGCCCACATCATGGTCACTAATATGAATAATTGCTAAAGGAAGCCAGGGGTCCTTAGAGAGATAGATGCCTCTGGGTTTAGGGCAGGAAAATTCCAAGATAAGCCTGGAACTTACTGTCATACCCGAAAGCAAAAAAGCTATCAAAGGCTATAGGGGCTAGAAAAAAAGGACTCAGGAGACAACTTGAATAGGCTTGCACTGGCCAAAGGAGGAGAGGGAACCTAGCATTTATCCTGACTTTCTTTAATTATACCTCAGGATAAGCAATTACATCATGATGGCAAACTTCTCTTTCTGAATGTGTTCCAGCTAATAACTGAAGAAATGTTTTTAGAATTAGGATATTGCCATTTTGCAATTCTGAATGAATTAATGGAGCTTGAAAATGATCATCAATAGCTAAGAATATAAAAGGAATTGCAATCAGATATTATGTAACTCTTGAGGAAGGACGCATAACCACTTCTGAAATAGTCTGATAATGCATTTAGATCCAATGATCAGTACACAGGAAATACAGAAGACACCACAGGGATGTAACCAGCAAAATTCACACTACAGGAAATTCTATCAGAAAACTACCTTGTTTCTACAACAAACAAACAAACAAACATAAGGGGAGGTAAAACAAGACAGGTGGAATCTATGGAATCTATAGATTTAAAGAAACCTATGAAACATATCAAACAATTGAAATACATGGACTTATTTGGCTCTCGATTCAATTAAATAAAATTTACATTACATAACAAAAACAATAGACTTCATAGTTATAACATATGACTACAGATATTATACTTTGAAAAAAAGAAAACAGAAAGAAATTAAACAAACAGAAACCTCAAATACTCTTTTGGCAGTTCCTAGGGTCAAAAGAAGCAATTTTTTTCTCTATGGAGCACACTCTCAGGCTCCTGGCCTTGCCCACCTTCTCTTCCTGCAATACCCCACTTCCACAGTCAGGCCCAGAAGGATTAACACCAAAAACCAAAGGCTTACCTGTGGGCTGACTGTGAGCAGTGGATGGCTGTGGTGCCACCTTGCAAAAAATGACTAGAGAAAATTCTAGAATCTCTAAGGTTAGTTGGACCAGATTGCCAAGTGTAATATAGGAAAATCAGTTTACATACCAGAATGGGGTGGTAACAGCAGAACAGTTGGAACAGGTGTTGAGAAACTAAGTTTAGCTGAGTAATAAGAATGGAATCCAGGTTAAAGATAGAGTCAGGAGAAACAGATAGAACAAGAATTGAGCAAGAAGCAATGTCAAATAACTAGAGCAGGAACTGTCAGAACCAGAACCAAGAGAAACACAGAAATCAATTCTCTGAAGAAGCAACAGAGATCAGAATCATATACGCTTGTTGTGAAGATTTCCCTAAAGGTACAGGGTCATTTTTAAGGAATTGGCCAGAAGCTTTATTCAAAACTACTTGCCTTGTAAGAATTTGGGCTCTGGATAGCCAGTAAATTTTACATTGTTTACTACACACAATTATACATTGTTCATTATACACACTGGGTATGAAACAATTTAGCACGGTATCATAGGGTTTAGGTAAGGATTAAATGAAATTAGGTACTGTATCAAGCATTTAGTACTTTGGTCCTTAAAGGTTAGCTTCAAAGCAGTAACAATTTAATGTCAAAGGAAGCTTGTGTTTGTAAATTGTCTTATCGAAGGAGGTCACTGAATCCTGTTCTTTCTACTCCCTTAAGGTCTGTAAACATATTCCTCCTCACCATCTGCATTGACATAAACTTAGTTTAAGCCAGTAGTTCTCAAGGTGTGTTTCAGAGATCCCTGAGATTTCCCAAAACCCTTACAGATGGTCCATGAGATCAAAACTACTTTCATAATAATATTAATATATTATTTGCCTGTTCCACTCTCATTCTCTTCCAAATATTCAGCAGAATTTTTCAGAAACTATATGATATGTGGTGATATTATCAATCTGATGATTAATAGAATATGTGCTCGTGTACTCTCGCATTTTTAAATTTTCTCATTTTACATTTTCTAATACAGTAAAGATTAATAGATACAACCCATATAACCAAAGCTCTTTAAGGTTCTTAATTTTTAAGATTGTAAAGGGGTCCTAAAACCAAAAAGATTAAGAACTACTAATTTAAGCCTTCATCATTTGTTGCTTTTTTACAGCTGCCTTCTAATGTATCCCAGCCTCTTTCTAATTTCTCCGAAGTGTTCATTCAAAAATATAAATCTGATTATATTGCATCTCTGCTTAAAATTTTTATATCTCCCATAACCTAAAAGATGGAGACATAGCATAGGAGAGTAGAACAAACAAGTGGGCTTCCGTATTCATCTAGGGCTGGATTCAAGTTCCCTATATGTCAGAGCCTGCCAATTGTTCCTCAATAACCATTTCAATTTCTTCATTCTTTGTAATAAAACACCAAGTTTTAGCTTAGTGCATGGCATTGCTGCTAGAAAACGCCCCTCAAAGATAAGTGTGATCATCTAATGGTGAGCACTGGGAGGTGAGCAAAAGTGGTATAAATGCAACTTCCGGGTCAGGTTGTCCAATAAAGGAAGCTGGTTGCCCTCCACTTCTTTCCCCACGTCTGCAAGCTGCAAGGTGGGCTAAGCAGTGATGATCCAGCTTCAGCATGTGGATGAAGACCATGCCTGCTGCTCCAGATTGTCTGCCTAAGTCTGTATTTTTTCACGGAAAAAATAAACCTCTGTCTTGAGTCAATTTTGACCAAGCTGGTAAGGATTTGGGCTTAAATTCAACAAAGTGCCTGCATGACCTGAATCCCTAAGGTAAATTTTCTAAATATTTCTAGGTTCCTCCATTAGGTTCTTATTAACTCGGGCCTGCTCTGAACAGCCTTTAATATTTTCATTTATTCTTTCATTGAATATTTACAAAGTATGGTAGACACTGTGCACACGCTACAGCAATGTTTAGTCACCATTCAATAGATGCATCAACACAGGGGATCCAAAATGAAGAAAACAGTGTCCTGAGAGTCAGGCAGAGCAAAGTGACCGGGGATCCAGAGGATCAATTCCCAGAAGAACAGTCACACAGATTCTGATCTGTACACAGGTAGCAGGACCTCAACAAGTTACAGGGTTCCAGATTTATCGGACAAGGACAGATAAGTAGAAAATGGGACATTACTCCTTTGCTTGGTACATGAAGTGTGGAGTAGGGACTGAGAAGAAGAAGGCTGTGTGTCACCAAAGTAATATAAGCACATCCTACATGAAGCTTGGGCTGTTAAAGGATAACACTGAATATGCCAGTGGGAGGCGAGGGATCCAGGCTCATCAAAAGCGAGGGGAGGCCAAAGAAGGAGAAATGCTTCTGCAATAACAGGGGATATATGTGTGAGATGCTGGAATAGACATGCTTTTCCACATGAAAAAGGCACATTCTTTACCAGCCCATTTTTTTGTTTAAAATGGGAATGTGGCCCATGTTGGGGATTGACAGTGCTATTATTACATTTCTATTAAAAATAATTTCAAATTTTATATTATTCTCAGGCTGAATCACATAAAATTGCTGTTTTGTGGATCAGACTGGTAAGTTACTCTCAATTTTTCACATGGTTCACCTATAAACTTGCCACTTCACCATATCGTATTCCTGTTCTACAATCACTGATGCAATAATATATATATTTGAAATGTGATAATGGGGGCTTTGATATATCATGATGCTAAATAGTGCTGAATGTATGATTTTTATCCATGGCGAGCTGTTGTTTCATTTATTCATTCCGTTTAACTTTCTCAGTGAAAAGAATATTTCTAAAAAGTGGTGAAATCAGTAAACTTGTTCATGCCTCAAACCAGAGATTATTTAGGGTTATCAATATCTAATACATGGAAGAATTTATTAGTCAGGGTTTCGGTCAGAAAAACAAAGTCTCTAGGTATTTTGAATGGGAAGAAGTTTATTACCTGGTGTTGGAGGCTTACACAGCCATAGAATGATTAGAGGAGTGAAAGCCAGGAAGACCTCTTTTGGGAAATATGGACATGCAAGGATTGTAAGAAAATCACCATCAAAGGTCACAGACACCTTCAGCATCAAAGTGACTGATACATAGGAGGATATTAAAATGCCACAAGTAAAACCTCACCTCTATCATTTGCCAACACCTAGGATCTGTCTAAAGCTAAAGAATAATGGCTTTTCTTTCTTCTTCTCGTGCAGTGCTGCTCATTGGTAGTATCTAACCATAATCCTGCTGGCAAGAGTCTGTGGAATGCAGTCTCTAGGTTTCACAACGCTGTGGTACAGCAGGAAATCTAGAAGAGCTGTAGCCTATGTTAATGTCATTTTTATTGATTAGACTATGCATAGGATTCCTGGAGTAGAAGAAATAAGAGTTAAAAGCATAGAGAGGGCAGAGGAGGTATGTGTCGACTCCAACTCTTTCTTTCAAATAACCTTTTCATTTATTTGTCTGACTTCCCCCTCTATTGCTGATAAATGGAGATGCTGCTCCCACCCACACCCAGAAGTGTGGGCATAGGTGTGAGTGTTGTGCATGCATACCTCCTGCAGGATCCACAAAAGAAAGACTCTCAGAGTTATTTTTCTTTTTGTGACCGCGAGCGCACCGCGAGCCGGCCATCCTTATATAGGATCCGAACCCGCGGCGGGAGCACTGCTGTGCTCCCAGCGCCGCACTCTCCCAAGTGCGCCACGGGGTCGGCCCTCAGAGTTATTTTTCTATTAGTCTTTACACCCTCCTTCATTCAAGGAATAAAAGTCATCTCTACAATTTTTAAATTGGGGGAGTTGGAATTGTTTGAAAATACATAAAATGTTAACCAGGAAAGAGAGATATCTGGGATTCTATGCTACTACATTAAATGCATGCTTTATTTATTAATGCCTCTGGAAAATAGAAATTTATGTGTTATTGTTAATAAAATGTAATTTTCTGTTTGATAAAGATGTCCCCAGACTCGCTATTTCAGTTTCTCTGATTATTTAAGAAATCAATGGCAGATCTAAGTAAGCTATGGGGCTTTCACTGTAATTACATCTGATTCCTGGACATTACATTAATGTTGGACTATTAGCATAACAGTGGCCACAGAGGTACTTTTCATTCATATTTTCATAATAGCATCTATCTATAGAAGGTACCTAATTGGCGATAATGGAAAATTGGTGTTTTTAAGGTACATTTTAAAAGAGTAATTCTGTATGACTTGACCACAATAGTTCACTGTTGTGAAATTGTACCACTTTTTTCAATATGTCAATATTAATCCATTTTACAATCTGTTTAAGCCTGGTTTGGTGGTCAGTTATTAAAGCTGTAACAGTCAAATGTCTTGCACATTGTCCTTTAGGATTTTCTTTTAAAGCCATAAATTTGAGGGAAACTGTGAATAAAAGTTTATTGTTTCTTGGTATTATAGAATTATTTATATTGATATTTGATATAATTTTCCAGATTAAGAAAAAGATATGAGTAAGATTACCTAGGATAAATACCAATACTGTCTGCAATCTGCCTTCAGATTACTTTCTTTCATTTTTTTTACTGGACCTAAATATTTATTCAGGCCCATTGTAGAAAATATATTTTAAAAATGGAAAATTCAAGTCACATATAATTATACTGCCAGAAACATCACCATTTTTAACTATATCATTTCATTTATTTCTCATTTACCTGTGTGCAGAGGTAGATGTGGGTATGTGTGTGTACACAAGTGAATAGGTATTTTCTATTAAGAATTCGGATTAGTAACATACTGTCTTTTATTTACCATTTAAATAGAAGAGATTCGATCAGCATTTACTGTTGGAAAAGTGAAATCTGAGGACAAACTGATTTTTACTGAGTTATAAATAACCCAAAATTTGTATCAATCTGGATTTTTTTGATATGGTAATTACATCAGTAGATTTTCCAGTGTTAAGCCAGTCCTGCACCCTTAGAATAAAACCCACTTGGCCATGATGTATACCTCTTTTTAGATATTTCTAAAGTTTGTTAATATTTTAAGAATTTTTGTGTCTATATTTATGAGGGATATTAATCTATAATTTGTTTTGTTGTGTTTTTATGTTGTCTTTGCCTGATTTGTATCAGATTAATACTGGCCTCATAACACAAGTTGGGAAGTGTTCCCTCCTCTTCTGTGTTCTGAAGCAGGTTATGCAGAATTCATGTTAATTCTTCTTTAAACATTTAGTAGATTTCTCCAGTAAAACCATTTTGTCCATTGAATCCAATTATGAATTCAGTTTCTTCAACGTTTATATGGCTATTCAGATTATCTATTTCATCTTTGTTGAATCTTGGTAGTTTGTGGTTTTCAAGGAATTGGTCCATTTCTTCCAGGTGGTTGAATTAATGAGAATAAAATTGTTCATAGTATTTTCTTATTATGTTTTTAATGGATGCGAGAATCTGTAGTGATTTTTTAAAATAAAGCAAATTTTCCAAAAATAAATGCACAGATCTCAGCAGCACACTTTGATGAGTTTTGACAAATATTCACATTCATATAACCATCATCCAAATCACAATGAAGAATATCTACCACTTTTGAAAGTTCTTTAACCTCCTTGTCAGTCAACAAGCCCTACTCCTAAGGAAATCACTGCTATGATTTTTATCTCTTTAGAACAGGTTTATTTGTCAGGATTCCCCAAGAAATACAACCAATGGACTATACCATATACAGATACACATATAAGAGAAGATGTGTTATGGGAACTGATTTACATGATTATGGAGGCCAAGAAGTCCCACAATATGTCATCTGCAAACTGGAGAACCAGGGAAGTAATGTAATTTAGTCTGAATCCAAAATGCCTGACAACTAGTACAGCAGATGGTGCAATTCTCAGTCTGAGATTGAAGGCCTGGGAACCTGGGGAACCACTGGTATAAGTCTGAGTCCAAAGACCAAAGAAATTGAGTGTGCTGGTCCAAGATCTAGAATTCAAAGGCTGAAGGACCTGGAGTTCTGATGTCCAAGGGCAAGAGAAGATGGGTGTTTCAGCTATAGAAGAGATAGCAAATTTGCTCTTCTTCAGCCATTTTGTTCTATCTGGTCCTCAATGGATAGAATGATACCTACTCACACTGGTGAGGGCAGGTCTTCTTTACTCAGTCTCCTGATTCAAATACTAATCTCTTCCAGAAACACTCTCTCAGACACACCCAGATATAGTGTTTTACTAGCTATCCTTCACCTAATCTTTACATTTGGATTTTTTTTTTTAAATCCCAGAGTATTTCTAAGTATGAGTCTGCTAATTGTGCCTCAGATAAGCAGATAGCTTTCAGCTACATCCATAAGTCTTTTTTTTTTTTTTTTGCCCCCAAATTCTTCTTGGTTTGTTTTTAATTTTTGTTAATATTTCCCTAATTATTGTATTTCTGTTTTTACTATCCACTTGTACTTATTTATTTAAAAAAGTATTTATTCTATATATTCCTGTAGTAGGCTTGGTTATAAGGTGTCAGCAAAAGCAGGACATTTCCTGCCCTCATGATACATAACATTGAGTGAGGGGACTCCTGTTCAGTTTTGAGCATGGTTCAGACTCTTAGTTCCTAATATATAGGTCAGAAAAATGGGCAATAAATAAAATACTACCCTTGTCCCACTTTTTTTCCAAGCAGCAGACTGCTGGGTCACACAAAGCAAAGTATTGATTGACCATTAATCTCATACTTATTGGATATTAGCCCCAAATTCCATCAACAGCATGTCAGATGGCACCAGTTTTAGTATTATTGAGAATTTCCATTTCTTTTTAGTGAGAAATTAGGAGAAGAGGTGTCAAAACCTTTAAGACAGAAATTATTTTAAGACAGGGCTAGAGATGGATTTTTAATGCTTTTCCTAAATATTGTTCCTAATTTCTAATGCCTTCTGAGATTGTTCATTAGCTTTTATCTTAAATTGCATAGAAAAGAGGATTTTATTGTTTAAACCAGTTAGCCTCTCTGAATGACCTTGACCTTGACCTTGGTGTTATCAGCACCATGTGAATGATTTTAGAATGTATTGCTTTTTTAAAAATTGCCCATTTCTCTATAGCTTATAAACTATGACTGTCATTATTTCCTAAATGATTTCTTTTTGTTTTGAATCAAAAACATAAAAAAAGACTATAGAGAAAAATAGCCCAAACTAAGACAAATTACCTGGAGAAGAGGTTAGTTACAAAAGCAGAAAGAAAAACTCTTTTTACAGAGTCACTCAGCATGTATTTTTCTGTTAATTATCTTTAGTGCAGTACCCATTTTTTATGAATAAGGTTTTTTTTTAAGTCACAAAATGATTGCTGCTTCTGTAAATAGCTTTGAACTCTAGGTGAAAATGTTATTTGCATCAATTTTGAGTCTTCTTCGGGCAGACTTTTATTCATTTTGACACTAAAATGGATATATCACTTGCAAAAGAATTATATGCAGATTACTGCATGTAGTGTCATTTATTCTTTTTCAAATTACACATTTATCCCTTGGTTCTGGCATCACTTACATTATAAAAGATATGTAAAGGAAGGGATAATTAATTTTATTTTATTCTAAGCACTGGAATCCTCCGTCCTAATGCTATGTCAGTGCTTTCTCCAGGTCTGACCTTGACCTCATCAGCAGAGATGATAAGGTAAAGGGAATTTAATCCACCAAAGAAGTCTGACCTATGATTCTGAAAGATCCGTTAGTAGTCGTGGAGAATTATCTTGAATTTTAGTTAGCAGGGGGAAAAATATCAGAGAGAAAGAGAAAAGTTTAATTCTAAAGATTACTGTGTCTGAAAACCCATGATGTTCGTTCTCTATATGTATTTCTTTCTGCTAACATGTTCCTGATTTGCCTTAAGAAAAGAAGCATAATCTACCACACTGTTCCTAAACTAATGAGTTTGGATGTTTGGGAATGTTAAGAAAAAATTGATGTCTTAAAATATTCATGGGTTTTTTTGTTCCTCTTTGATGACTTATTTCAGCAACACAAACTTATAAGCCTACAATGCCCAAGCAGACAATCAATTCCAGATTGGTCTAACACTAGGGATCAGTGAGGTCCTAGAAACTATGAATCCCACCAAAGGGATCTCAAAGTCCAAATTTAAATGTAGTTTTAGCCAAACCAAACACTTTGGGAAGTGTGAGGGGGATATGCAAATTGAGCTCATCTAGGTGTCAGAAACTGCTATGAATCCCAGATGTGTCCCCCAAAATTTCATGTATTGGAAACATGACCTTCTTTGTGACAGTGTTAAGAGGGTGGGAAATCCAATTATGGTGCTTGAAAGATGGGGCCTTTAAGAGGTGATTAAAATGTGAGGGCTGTGCCTTGGTGAATGGAATGATCTACTTGTGGAGCTATGGGCGTGGTTCTGATGGCTTTATAAGGAGGGCAAGTGAGAAGGTTAGCACACTCTTGCTCAGCCCATTCATTCTCTCACCATGTGATATCTTGAGTTGCTGGAGAGAGTCACCACCAAGAAGGCTCTCACCAGATGTGTTCCCCAGACCTTAGATTTCCCAGTGTCCAAATTTTAAGAAATAAATTTCATTCCTTTATAAACTACCAAAATTCAGGTATTTTGTTAAAAGCAACAGAAACAGACTAATACAGGCACTAAATATCTTCTCTCTAATTCTACCACTAGCCCTGATGGGGAAGCATCACTACCCTCATTTCAATAATCAGAGACCAAGAACATACATATGCATTTATACATATGTGCAAATAAACATGTCCATATGTATTTATGTAGATTATTATTACATGCGTCTCTACACGAGAGGCAGTTACACAGCAGAAGCAACATCAAATCCAGGGACTGTCACTCTGGGCTTCAATATCAGCCTTGACACCAATTCCACAGCCAATAATGGCAAAGTCAACTAGTCCTTCTTTGCCTTATTTTCCATCTATAACATAGGGATTTGTTATATATTTTAAGAATTAAGAGAGGTAATAGGTGGGAAATTTTTAATAAACATGAAAGAGCAAGACTAAACCAAGGAGTGAATTAACTTTCACAGAATATAAACACCGTGACTACACAGCAACAGCACAGTACCTGGTGAGGAGATGACAGCTATAGAGCTGTATTAAGTAGAATAAAGTTCTCCCACAGATGTCTCCATCCTAATCTGGAACCTGTGAACAGTTATGTTATACAGTGTAGGGAAATTAAGGTTGCAGGTGGAATTAAAGTTGCTAATCAGCTGACCTTTGATAATAAGAATAACCTAGATTTTCTGGGTAAGCTCATGAAATCACAAGGGTCTTTGAACATGGAAGAGTCAGAGTCAGAGAAGGAGGTATGATGACAGAAAAAGAGGCTGGAGTAACAGGATATGAGAAGGACTCAACCTGCCACTGCTGGCACTGCTGCCAAAGGAGGACAACCTCTAGAAGCTGGAAAGGGCAAGAGAATGGATCTCCCCTGGAGCCTCCAAAAAGGAATGTAATCCTGCTGACACCTTGATTTCAGCCCAGGGCAACTCACGTAGGAACTTTGATTTCCAGAATTGTAAGAAGATATATTTGTTGTTTGAGCCACCGAGGTTGTGGCAATTTGTTACAGCAGAAATAGGAAACTAACACAAGAGCTGGCTGGCAGAGGGGCAATATGGTGTTCTCTGCCATGCCTCTCAGTGACTCCCAGCAATTCACAGGATGTCAGAGATTGAATACAACTGGACTAAGCATTTTCCTTGATATCTGGTGGCTCTCTGGCTACGGGTTATTTCATTGCTCACAGAGATGCACTGTAGAGATGAGAGGGAATTCTCTGGACAGGAACTAGTGAAATGTGGACTTTTCTGATTTTCAAATGTCTCTCACTGTGCCAAGTATAGCACTGGGCTCCAAAGTATTGATGGTGCTGTCCTGTGATGTGGGCCATGAATTTCACGTGATATGCAACTTGCTTTCCAGCATGAATCCTGAACTGTAACTTCTTGGCGGTTGTAAAAATAAGATTTGGGGTTTTCACTTGGCATCTCTTTTTCTTAATGTAGCAATAGCTAATTCTCTCTTTGTCTTTATAGCTTTTGTTTGGTACAGAGAAGCAGAAAAGCATCCATGTGCTTCCTCCTGACTTTCCGTTGTCCTGTACCATAATGACCAGGAGTAAAAGGCTGTCTTCGTTTCAGAAGGATTGCGTGGTGAACAAAATAACTTCCAAATTAATCTCTCTTGTTTTTAATGAAGAAAACTCCTCTTGTGGACTGTCAGTCCTTTCTGAGCTGTACTTCATTTCCAGAATTCATACTTCAAGATGTGCACAGGGACAACCTCCTTGTATGGCAGTGCTGCAATATTGGAGGGGGCTCATTCCTTTACATCCCTTCTTTCTGCCTTTAGCACCCAAGGACACATCACTGGCTTATTTTCCAGCCTCCAGGCTCTAAAGGTGTAGGTGTAAGTTCTGGACTAATCAAATCACAAAACTTACTTTATCTACTTATATCTATTCCAGTTTCTCTCTGTGAACTTGAGTAAACCAGTTTCTATTCTCTTGTCTATAAAATGGGAATGATATTTCCTGGCTGTTCCCTCCTTCATACTAATAAATGTGATTAACAGTGGAAGCTGAAAATATCCACACAGTTCCAAGTTCCTCAGAGATGTGGCTAGATAAAAATTACGAGGGACATATTAGCGTTCATCAAAGACATGCCTAATGAAAAGAAAACTAAATGGTGAAAGAGATTGCTGTGGACCTTAGGAAGAGTTATCACAAATTCCACAGGTCCCTTTTAAAGCTTAGATTAAGCCTGAGTCTCATTAGCGAAAGTGCCTAATCCACTCGATCACATAACCTCTAGGGAGAGTCTGATGGCGGTGGTTCCTCTTTCGGTTTCTTTTGCTTCCTCTGAATATCCTCAAATTTCAATTAGGATTTTCACAAAGCTGGTTGTACGTAGCCCAGTGTTTTTCTCTTTTCATCATATTTTTTTCCCTCAAATATGAACTGTCTTCTTCGTTGAAACACCCTTGTATCAGTAATGATGAATTCACTGTGATATTTCAAAACTATATTTTGTATCAGCAAATATACTACAAAATTGTGTTTCTGATCTCTTTTTAGAGGCAAAGTGAGGGCAGCATTTGAAACAAGGCTGCGTGGCAAACTTTCTCTCTTCTCCCTTTTACCCTCTCTCTCTCCCCTTGCTCCCTGAGAGACACACATGCATGCTCACACACACGCATGCTCTCACACACGAATGCTCGCACATACACGCATGCTCACACACACATGCATGTTCACACACACACACACACACACACACACACACACACACACACACACACTCCCTCACGCCCGGGGTTAGATGGTTATATATTGAACTTGAAGAAAACCTCAGCTGGCAGTCTTTGAAATCTTTTGTATTTGCTTATGCCTTTAGAGTTCAGTTGTTTTTATCTGCTCTCCTTCCAGATAATAAAAGAGATACCCACAACTTTCTGTATATCAATGCCGTAAATGTCCGCCTCTGGCAAACCCTTAATGTTTGAACAAAGAGAGGAATTGTTCACACAGCAAAACATACAAGGAGAAATGAATATCACTGGTGGAAACCTCTCTGTCAGAGGGAATTTCAGATCATTTCAATGTTTACATTTGCAACTCAAGCATATTGACAGAGAGCAATGCAAATAGATGTACACTAGGAAATGCATGAAGAAAATTATTTGCCCAGATACTGCAAAGATTTTCTAGCTGTGTGAGAGATGAAAATTCATTTTTTCCATATTTGGTAAACTGGATGTTATTAAGAGGACAAACCTCATGTAAAAAGGAGATAAGCAGAAATTGATTTGAATATTATTACAGGGCAAAGTAAATAATCAGGATGCATTCAACCTTTATAAATGTGCAAAAATAGATTAATTTTCCCAATTACAAACCTTAATAATATCAAATGACTTTTAAAACATGAAATAGGATAAGAAATTGATGATAATGATAATCCATAAATGTGTTCTAAGGGATATTAATAAATGTTTGGTTAAACAAAGTGGGGAGGGGATAGGAAAGAGAGGGGAAAGTTGCTGGGTTAAATAAAGTTAGACAGATATCCTCAAGACTTCCCAAATTTTTAAAGGCTAATATACATTTTGAATCTCTAAATAGAAATAGATTATGTGATGTCTTCCGAAATTTTTAAATCTGGTAATTCTTTCACAAAGCACTTTGAGGAACTAAGGGTTCTGAGAAACACTTAGGTAACCGAATGTCTTCCCTATTAATTTAGACTAAAACTGAATTGCACATCTATTCTAGACATTGCTAGAATGGCTGGTGTTAACATCTGATTTTCTACAAATGAATAAATGGTTTATAGAAAAGCAAATAGAGAAGCCCTTGTTCTATACTTCAGTTCCTGAAACCCAGGCCTCCATTGCTGAGAGTTGCAGAGGATATACCGGAGAAATGCTGACCAGAGTCACAAAGAGGCATTACCATGTGGTTTCACGATGTATCAGTGATGTCTCCAATATCCAGGCCCCAAAACTTGACTTCATCATGACTATCATAATATCAACCCCAAAGTATAGATTCAGGTTTTTTTTTTTAATTCACTAATTTGCAATAGAAAATAAAATTATCCAGATGATTAGGCATCCATATCCTCTGCCTAGCAACTCTTCCCTTCATATATCAATCTTCCTGGTAAGTGAAATTAAAACCAAAAGGTTATTTGGTGGGCACAGATCAGAGCAAGAAGAACTAGCAATATGACCTGCATCATGAATGGCATCACATCAGGCCTTTAAGGCCTGTGTCACCCAACCCTAAAGGGCCCATACTCCCATAAGCTCCAGCCTCTGTCATGGTACAGTGTCACATGAGCATTCCCAACCACTTCTCCTTTCATGCTGTTCCTCAATGTTTTTGCTAAACACTTCATTTTGACTGAATCCATGCTTCTTTAATTATGATAATGCAGTTTAATCTGCAGCAACGGGGTGAGACATGAGTTACTGGCAGATTTTACCTAAAGCTACAGCCTAATAGGTTGGGGGAACCTATTATTGACCACTATGATTTTCCATAATTTCATTTTCAGAGTCACCTTATTCCCACATCCTGAGAATATCTTGCTACCATACATTTTCACTTGCTACAGGTAGAATGTGGTAAATTCAGTCTCCATATTGCACTACCACTTGCCTAGAGGTGTTAATTAATGTTAGACACTACCATATATATCCATATATATGTGTGTGTGATACAGCTGTGCATGCACCATCCATATTCATTAGGATATTTTCTAGCCACTGCCAAGAGGAGGGAAGACCAGAAGTGCCAGAGAGCCAATATTTCTTTCAGCAGCACACAACCAATGACAAAAACTCCAACCTCCTCATCCCTAGATAAGCAACTCTGAAGTTTATTTTACATCATCTCCCAGGGTTCTCCAGTGGGATTGAGTCACAATTGCCCACAGTGATCACCTGTTTATTAATCACATCATATGTCATCTTCCTTTCCCTGTCTCACTTCTCTAATTCCCTACTGATGCTTCCCAGGATCATGTCCCAAATAACCTACCGGCATCTCAAAGAATATTTGAGTCTCAGAGTTCCAGGGGAACCCAACCTAAGACAACATGCAACTATAGAGTGTGAAGTAGCATAAAGCAAATGTACTTCACAGGGCCTGGTTTTCCAAAGCCTTGCAGTTTCAAATATTGAACTTGCAAAGGACAGGAAATTTTACCAAGGCTATAGTCTCTGTTGTAAGTTAAGGAATTGTAACACAGCAAGGTTGCTGGATCAAAGACAAACAGGTTACTGATTGATATATAAAGATACTGGGAAATTGCTGTAAGAAGAGAATGTTTGCTAAAATCAAGCGTTTGTTAGTGGATTGACTTAATTGCATTATAGAATGTCACTTTGTTTGTCTTACTGAATGTTACCAGCTTCTATTGTTAAATTTGTTAAACTGTACTTAGAAAAACCCACCTATGTTCTCTTCCTGTAACTTCCTTGTCTCTAGAATAAATGTGGGACGAGAACTCCAATTCATGGTTAACTTCCCAAATGGAAGGAATGCCTCTCCCTTGAGGTTTCTGGGAGATTAACCCCTTTTTGGGACTTCTCACTGCTCAGAAGAGATGGGCTTTGAGTAATCTTTGGTGGCTCCATCACCCAGGGGGAAAGGGGTGACAAATCTGTGGGAGGCAAAGCAACAATAGAGTTGAAATACAAATCTTGCCTAAACCCAGAAATGTTTACTTTCTTCCCAGTAGTTCAATTCATTTTAAGTCATTTCAATTATCAATGCCTGGACCTGTGTAACTCTGTAGAATTTAAACTTATTTATATATTATTAATCAATCCAAAGCATTAGCAGCTACTTTATCTTTCTTGGAAAAATCATCCTGTATCAAATGAGTCAACATTCTACCTTTGGTTTAGTCCCAATGTAGAACCTAGTGCTTACTGCATGAGGGAAAGCCAAATGACATGATTCCAAGTAGTTTGCTGATTGAGCTATACAAAGCTTAATTCCTCTTTTCCCTCTCCCTTACATTTGATCAAGTTTTCCATAATTTTTTATTCTGCTTCTAATTGTGATGCATTATTTTCAATAGTATATAATTATCAAGGTTAAGGATATACATGCTTAAGGATTAATTGCATTTTTGCAAATTTGAACAAAAAGTAAATAAATGACAACAGCATGATTCAGGCACCCACCTTGACTGTTTACACTCTGTTACCTCACTTGTAAAAAAAGGAGGTTGCATTTAGCATTTTTTAAGGCATATTTCTAACTCTAAAATTTTGATTTCTATGATTCTAACTGCCAAAAATTATTGACAGTTATTGTTACACTGAAAGAAATGATCAGCCCAGGCAACACTCCCCCCATCCAAACAGAAGGCAGGAGAGTAACCTGTTATCTGGGACCCAGGCAGAGCCACTGGGCAGCCCTCCCCATGCCTGAACAGAAGGTAGAAGAACAACCCATGATCAGGCACCCAGACAGAGGCCCTCAGGCAGCCTCCCCTGCCTCAAACAGAAGGCAGGCACACACTGCAAACAATACCTCTGCCCATGTGATCCACCAGAGCCACTGCCACAGCTACTGCCACTGAAAGGACAGATCACCACTACAGTAGTAGCCAGGACCATCCTGAAGGCAGCCCACCACACACTTGACTATATTGACACAAGAAGAGTCACCAGCAGAGCCTGCAAAAAGAGGAAGAAGTCTTTCTCCTCAAAACCCACTCCAGAGTAATAGAAGAAACAACTGCTCTACCATGTGACCAGACATCAATGTAGAGATACTAGAAATATGAATAAACAAGAAAATATGATACCACCAAAGGAGTACATTAATTCTCAAGTACCAGACCCCAAAGAGCAAGAAACCCTTGCAACGACTGAAAAGGAATTCCAAAGAACAATCTTAAGAAAACTCAAAGAGCTAAGGAAAGACTCATTAGAGAACAAAATAAAATGAGAAAAAATTTCTAGGATATGAAAGAGGAAATTTACAGAGATTAATAGCTTAAAAAATAATGTTGCAGAACTCATGGAACTGAAGGATTCATTCAATGAAATAAAAAACACAACCAAGAGCTTAAGCAACAGGCTAGAACAAGCTTGATGATGATCTCTTTAAAATAACCCAGGTGGACCAAAAAAAAAAAAAAAAAGGAAACAAGAATTTTAAAAAATGAAGAAAATCTAAGAGAGCTAGCAGACAAACTTAAATTCACAAACTTCCAAATCATGGGTGTTCCAGAAAGGGAGGAAAAAGGAAAAGGCACTGAAAACATATTCAATGAAATAATAATGGAAAACTCCCAAGGTATAGGTACAGACACGGACCTTCGGATCCAGAAAGCTCAAAGATCCCCAAACAGATTCAATTCAAAAAGATCCTCTCCAAGACACATTATAGTCAAATTGGCAAAGCTCAAAGACAAAGAAAGAATTCTAAAAGCAGCAAGAGAAAAGCATTAAGTCACCTATAAAGGAGCCCCCATCAGACTAACAGCAGACTCCTGAACTGCAGACTTCTCTCCAAGTCAGAAGAAAATGGAATGATATATCTGAAATACTGAAAAGACCAAATTACCATTATTAAAAATATAGACCAAAATTTGCTTCTAGATTCTAGAAGTCAGAATATGCAAGATTACTAGCACTTTTTTACATTTGAATGTTAGCTTTAGGCTAAAAATAACTTCTTATTTAGGTCAGGATGGAACTTCAGAAAGAATCTGTGTATTTCTATTTTATTTTATGTTTGAATCTTAAATATCCAAATTGGGAAATGTATTACAATGATTCCTAATATTGATATGAGAAAGAACACAGTAAAGCCATGTTATGATTTAAAGAATTGGTAATTTTGTTTTCTTCTACTGGAGGGCAAGAGCTGGATCCTGAGAGTAACACAGTTGTTTGATGTGTTAAGACAGATCTTTACCTCTTGACTACTTTATAGGATGAAATGGCCTCTACAATGGAAAAAAAAAGTATGACTGTTAAAAGGCCCATATATAGCTCTTAAACTTTAAATGGTTCTGAATTTCTTTATGTAAATTAATCAGAAATACATGGATTTTATTATTTTTAAGATTCACTTTTATTTTAAAAATGAAAAACAATGCCTTCTGGTTTTCTTAACATGGCTTTTTTCTTTCTTTCTTTTTCAACCTTATGATGTTTAAGAAGCTGCAAGCACAGCAGGGAGCTACCCAAATAAACAGAGCTCAACCTTTGAAAAATGTTGTCATTGACCATGGGAAACTGTGGCATTTTATTTTGTAAGCTTCAATCTTCCCCAGAAAATGAAAGACCAACTTTGAAGTTAATGTTTTCCCATAGCCTATAAGTGAAAGGTGGAAAAGAAAAAGACAAGCCCAAGTGAGCTTTCCAATGACCTAAGGAAGAACTCTATTGCAACTAGATGCTAAATGAAGCTCACCTTTGCGCCAGTCTGACACCTGCTAGAATGTGCAGTGATCTTGCTGAAGACTAGTCTCTCAGGTGGTCTGCTCTCCAGGGAGGCTTTCTAGATCCTAATTATGTTAGGCTGCCACTTCTCTAAGCAAGTACCTTTGTTTTCTCAAATATTCAAAGTTCTCTGTGTTTCAATATCTCTTAGCAAAATTACCCTTCTTCTTCCTTGGGAACATCTGCCTGTGCTTCTAGACTTTTTCACATAGGAAATGTCTTTTATAGAACTACTTTCTGGATACCTCAGGACACAGGAAATAGATGCTGCCAAATGGATTCCAGAAACAATACTCAATGATGAAGAGTAATCATTACTCTGATTTCCTTCATTTTGTTTCACATAATCATGAAACTCCCATGGTCTATGTCTTCCTCTCTGCTTAGGATATATGGAAACAGTACAAATAAGAACTGAAGAAACGAATTTGTATGCCTTTGCTCTCATAAATCCTAGATTAAATAATAGCTGTTTGTGTTTTGTACAGAATAATTTATTTGTGTCTACACATTCTTCTTTCTCAGACCATTTCTTGGGGATTGCTCACCATTATCCTGCTAACTGAAGCTTCTCAGGACCTCTGACATCCTGAATTTTGTCATCATGTGATTTCAGAGTTATATTTATATTTGGTTTATCCCTGAATGTTTAAATATCTGGATGTACTCACGAATAGGTTGGACAATAATAACAGGTTGCACCTATTGAGCTTGTATTGAGCATTTATTGATCACTCTCAATAACACTATGAAAGAGGTCTTTATTACTGATCTATATTCTACAAATACGAAAACTAAGGCCGAGATTAAGTATCATTCCCAAGGGTGTGCAGCTAGTCCCTCATAGAACTGGAACTCAAACTCATATTAGCTACAAAATTCTCAAAAGGGAATTTTATCCAACTTGTCAATTTCTTCTGAACAAATCATTTCAAAGGATATACTTGGAAAATATTAATAAACTAGAAATAAATTACCAGCTGTCATGATCCTCTCGTAGCTCACAGATTGCACCCTTCTACCATATAAATACACATCAACAACAAACATTTGGATATGCTCCAGTGTCAATTAAAAGAAAATACAGAATGAAGAACCCAACATGAGCATTTTGAATTGAAAATCATATTCCATTCTCATCTTCATAAATGCTTTTTCCTCCTCCAAACATGTCAACTTGGGGTTACGTGTTCACTTTTTTTTTGTACTATGTTACAGGTCATATTTGTCAAATATTTTTGTTTGCCTCTTATGTGACTGAAATAATCAAATGAATCAGTTGCCCTCCACTGGCATGCTAGGGCATATGGGGAAGTCCCACAAATGTTTCCCGGGTATGCTGCCAATTTTTGAGCAATGTGTAAAATGTATTTTGGTTACAACTAAGGATACATATGGTCATTGCAATGTCTGTCAGATGGAATATGGAGCAATAGGGGTCCTGCAGTTTGCTTTGGAGCAGGTTAGAACTTGCTGAGGGAGAGAAGAAAAAGCTGGTTGCTATGTTTTCAAGCTGGCTTCAAAGAAACATGAAGGGTTACTGAAGAAATACAGAGCTTTGCCACTTAAGTCTTCAAGAAAGTATGTATCTGCAGTAATTAGTAATTCTCAAACAGAGACCCAGTACTAAAGAGCAACCATTTGTATCCTGTGCTGACTATGGCTCCTTCCATAGGTTTCTGAGATGTTGTACTGTGAATGTGGTCGTGTGGTTATCACTCTAAGTGGTGACACAAATCCCAAAAGTTCAAGAACCACTAATATAGACCAACTACTTTTAAATTTTGTACATAAGGCTGACTTTTAAAAAATCATCTTCCATCCTTTTCCTTCCAGTGACTTATATTTTAGAAAACCAGTTCTCTCCTGCCACCCCTAATTGTCCATGTTCCCACTATTTTGACACACTTGAGCCTAACCGCTTGAACAGTAATCCTTAATTGTCATAGTAGTTTCAGGTTATATCTCAACAACCCAAGCCAATTTAACTACTTGTAATAATTGACCACCTGCTAATCTGCTAATACTAGTAACCTAAATATCTGAGCTCTATGGATTTCACAAACAACTCTAACTTGTCACTTAGAAAAAACTGTCAAACTGACTTTGTATGCACTGATTGGAAGAAGCCTAGTATCCGAACTACCGAAAAGAAAAAGATTAAACCGTAATTAACTACATGTATATACATACACACACACACACACATATTCAACTATACACTATTCTGGTGGGTAAAAAAACAGTCTTTATGTCTTTATGAAGAAAGCCTGTTTCTTACTGTATTAGTCTGTTTTTGTGCTGCGATAACAGAAATACATGAGCCTGGGTAATTTATAAAGAACCTAGGTTTATTTGGCTTACGATTCTGGGACAGCTGCATCTGGTGCGGGCCTCAGTCTGTTTCTGCTCATGACAGAAAGCAGCAGGCAGCCAGTGGGTACAAGCAGATCACATGGTGAGAGGAAGCAAGAGAGAGAGAGAGGGGAGATGCCAGGGTCTTTTAAAGAATCAGCTCTGGAGGGAACTAATGGAGTGAGAACTCACTCATTAATCCCCCCACCTAGGGAAAGCATTAATCCATTCATGGCTGATCCGCCCCCGTGACTCAATCATTTTCCAACACTGTCACATTGGGGATCAAATTTCCTCATGAGTTTTGGCAGAGACAACATGTCCAAACTCTATCGCTTACCTAAATCAGTAAATGTTCAATGATTGAATAATATTTTCTCAAATATTAGAAAAGAACATGAACACCATTTGAAACATCAAAAAATCTTGAAGCATGTGCACCTATCCTTGTTTTTCAAAAGACCACAGTTTGACACATTTATAGGCCTACCTTTCACCTATCTTCATGGTTTTCACTTTCTTTTTTTTTTTTTTTTTTAATCAAATGCAGAAACTGCTCTGCAAATGTGAGCTTATGTTTGCCTAAAATTGTAACATTACTCCTAGCCAAAAGCACAAAATTATATTTGGATGGCTCATTTCCAAATTATACTGGTTGCCCTCATTGAATGTGCTAATTGCATATTTTAGCTATCCATTTTCTTATCTTAGCCTTTGTGGTTTTATGCACATTTTACTAGATGTTACATTTTCTTGTGTTTAGGTTTTATTTGCATGACACCAAAGTGTGAGTCAGTTGGCTCATTGCATTTTGCATACATTGTGCATAATGAATTCTAAAGTAAAGATTATCTTTTCATAGAGCAAAACTGAAAACATGTGTTTCTTTGCCAGATCTGCTTTGATGAAAAACAGAGAAATCTAAAGTGTTGGGCAGTATATGGTAAAGTAATCTCTCCACAGTTCAATCTTCTTAGCAAAGGGAGACACTGTTCCTTGCTTTCTTTTGTCATGCATGTCACATTATTCTTTAATTTCGACAAATGAGATCAAAGAAAACCCTACTTAAATTCTTCAATTTAATAAAAAGGTGAGGTGTAATGTTTGTATATGTGTGTGTGTATATTATGGTCACTATATAACTTTAAACTTTGATAAAATATTCTATTTTGTTATAATAATTTAGCTTTATTCTTAAAAATAAAAAAAAGAGAAGCAATCATAAAAGAAGAAAATAAAAACACAATTGTTAACAGATTTCACTGGAAAAGAATTTGGAGGTAGAGAGACTTTGTTTCAGTGATCAGTTTTCAAACCGGGGAGACACAGCCTTTGGTAAAAACCCAAAGTGTTCTCTGCCAGAACAAAGAGAGGGAGTTCCAAATATAGCAAAGGTTCCGGACCACGTTCCCTTTCTGGTCCTCCTATGCAAATGATGGATTTGAGCTTGCTCAGTCTGAATGATTGGGCTCGTTATGCGAAAGAGGGATTGTGGCTTGCTATTTTCTGGCCAGTTAACACTCAACAGGCTGCAGCCCGTTGATTAAGTTCAGGTGGAGAGGTGAGGCTTTCTTGCAGCAGTTACCAGCAGCATAGGTGGAGACAAGTAGCTTGTGAAAACCTCAGACAGGATACATGTGGAACCTCTGGCTAGAATTTAAACCCAGTTAGCCATTCAGGATTCGTCTCTTTCCGGGTTCACATAATTCAAGATCTTAATAGTATCAAGCAAAATTTTAAAAAACAAAAAAAACAAAAAAGCTCTTATCTTATAGTTTCTTGTCTGCAATACGGCCTTTTGTCTATTCTTGCCTCAGTACCTTGTTTTCACTAATGTAAGTTTAAAATATGTTCCTAATATTGCAAATATCTCACCCCACAATTGCTCTGAATTGAATTGAATTGAAAGGCATCTCCGGAATAATCTGGGAGAGAACTCAGCCTGCACAGGCTTTTTTCTTGGAGAAGCACCTGCCATTGTGTGTTTGATCTGTTTGCTGACTTGCTTATTGCTGTCCCTGCATTCTGCCCAATGACCCTACCCTTACCTCACCAAATTGTGAGCTGTTTGGCTTTCCTCACCTTATATCCCAGGCATCTTGCACTTTTACAGGAAGGAGAGTATTAGCCACCTTAATCTAGAAAGAAAAAGTGAGAGAGGAAAGAAAGAAGGAAGAGAGGTAGGAAGAAAGGGAGATTTTTCTCATATTGTGTCCACATTACAGTTTTAGGTTTTACACCCCACACCCATCCCCAGGAAACAGAACTTTACCAGAAAATCTTTTTAATTTTGGAGAGTCTTAGTCTGACAGATGGCAGCAGAGTGGTCTCTACAATGGTAACTCTATCAGTGACAAAAAAACTGGAAGAACTGTGCTCTACTATGTATACAGATTTGACCTCTCTTTTGATCAGCATTTATGATTGAAATGATTCTTGAATTCTTCTGAATTCTTTCTGTTATCATATTGATTCCTGTTATCATATTGATTCCTGTTATCATATTGTACAGAATTCTCTTTTCCACAGTTATCAGCATTGGTAAACTTGGCTCCTAAATTCCAAAATAAAAATATTTATTTCCCAGGAGCTTCTGGAGAAATAAACTATGACTTTTTATTATAATAAAGAGTTCTGATTTTTAAAAAAGTATTATCCTGATGAAAAAATTCTAAAATGTAATACTATCTATCTGTTAAAAAAATTTTATCCAAAATTTGAAAATAGGAAAAAGAATAGCTGCATCTCCTTTTAATGTCTTACTGGAGTGCTGTCTGACAGGCACATCCAAAGACTACTTAATTCTGTAGGGGATATATTTCTGTTGCAGACCACTTATTATTGATTAGGGCCCAACTCTGTAAATTACATGTTAAATTGCATATTTTTGTTCACTAGATATGCAAATTACTTCTTGCCAGAAGAAAAGATAACCCCAAAGATTATGTTTTACTGCCCTATAGGACATTAATCAATTTTGTCTCTAACTTAGCCAACTTATTTCAGCACACTGCTGTCCATAAAGTTGTCCTCTTAATCAGCTTTATCATTCTGCTGCTTTACACTTAAATGGGATTAAAAATCTTTTACATGTGTTTCTTTTATATTTGTACGAGAATCATGTTTTTAAATTTTTGAAAGTTGTTATTTTGCCATTCCAAAATGTTTTAGTCCTCATGTGTGTATCTTTGTGTGCATGAAATGACTAATGGTATTATTCAAATGGTATTAATAAAGGGATTCTATGTTCATTTTAATTATATATGTATATATGTAATTATGTATGCCTATATAAGTATATCTATATATTTAAGACTATTAAGGGCCGAGCCCGTGGTGCACTTGGGAGAGTGCGGCGCTGGGAGCGCGGCGACGCTCCTGCTCGGGTTCAGATCCTATATAGGAATGGCCGGTGCACTCACTGGCTAAATGCCGGTCATGAAAAAGGCAAAAATAAATAAATAAATAAATAAGACTATTAAGACGTATTAAAGTGTACACAACAATTGATGTCAGAAATTCAGTTGCCAAAAAACTGTTAAACATAGTAAATTGTGTAGTTCTATATTATTTCTTATTCCAGAATACAATGATTTATAGAAATATTCTTTGAAAAACCAAAATGTAGAATATAGCTTTTAGTTTAAGGACTAAGAAAATTATTTTTCTTCTCTTTTATCCTTCACAAGAGTATATATAATAATTTTTCGTCAATTTTTAATTTATAATTTAAATACTAAGCAATAAAGAGATTTACATGAAAGATTTTATAACGGTAGTCATTTGCAGGGTAAAAATGTGGTTTCTTATTATTTTCAGCTCTTAAAATGTTAATGTAATACATGGCTGTGTAATTTTACAGGACAGTTTAATTTCCCTTGAAAATATAGACCTCAGTGAAGAGTCCAAATTAAAAAGAAATTAATATGTTTCAAACATTAAGTTATTTTCCTGGTCCTCTGATTTCTATAATATCTAGACCCCGTGAAAGATTTTGCTAAAAGAAAGTTACTAACAAGCAATCCTGGTTCTGAATTTTTTCACATTACCAGGAAAAAATTCTTTTACAATGGCTATTCTATATTTATTTCATTATATTAATTGCCATCAAATAGCATAATAATCAAAATTCTGTTGGCATGAAAAGTAGTAGAAATATATTGGTCAAACATACTAGCTCTTTTTCATCTTTCCCTACATAGAATAAAAGTCTTTATCATTTGCTCTGCCCAGAATCTTTCTAGTTTGGGGCAGTATGCTATTTAGAAAGTTAAGTTGATCCATATATGTGAAATATTAACAAAACAGATTTAATAAAAGATATTGAACTTTAAGTTTGATATACCCATTTTATAAAAGCAAGCATTATGTTGAAATTATATCAGATTATGAACCTAAGATTTTAGGCCTGCATTGTTCAATATAGTAGCCACTAGACATATGTGGATATTTGTACTAAAGATTAAATTAATTAAAATTAAATACATTTTAAAAATCAGTCTTCTCTCATAGTGGCCACATTTCTAGTGCTCAGTATCCTCACGTGGTTGCTGGCTTTTGTATTAGACAATGCCGGTATAGAAATTTCCATCATTGCGGAAAATTCTATTAGACAGTTGTTCTAGACTTCTGAAGTATTGATCATGTTTCTTTCTCTTTTCAAATGTTAAAGTTAAATTTGATCTTATCTAAAGCTTAAGCAGTATGAGGTTGTACAGATATACAAGACAGCAAGCTAGACATTCTCAATCTATTGAGCAGGGAATTTCAGTCTGCCTCACATTTACCTATGTTATAACTACATAAAACATGCTCTACTTACTCTTTAGATTAAATGCATGCCATGTGCTTCATTCATCCTTTTTTTTTTCCCTTGTTAGCTGGCTGGTGTAAAGATCTAAACCCTTGACCCTGTGTGATCTCATCTTAAGATTTCTTAAAATTGTTTTAATTTTGAGTGGGAATAATTTCTAATATTAACGAAAATTAATAAATATTAATTTATTAGAGAAATAGACACCCATAGAAAAATAAGTGCTAGATTATCAATTCAAAATTCACCTTTGTCACTGATGGAGCTTGGATGTGCTGTCCCCTCCAAAACTCATGAGGAAATTTGATCTCCAATGTGGCAGTTTTGGAAACTGATTGAGTCATGGGGGCAGATCCCTCATGAATGGATTAATGCTCTTCCTGGGGGAGGAGGGGTAATGAGTGAGCTCTCGCTCTATTAGTTCCTGCGAGAGCTCGTTGCTTAAAATGACCCTGGCACCTTCTCTCTGCTCTCTCTGCTTCCACCATCTTGCAGTGTGAGACCCCTGGGTCACTGTTGCCACCACCAGATGGACTTTGGACTTCCTAGCCTCAGAAACTATAAGCAGTAAATTTTGTTTTTCTTTATAAATCACCCAGTCTCAGGTATTCTGATATAGCAACACAAAACCGGACTAAAACAATCACCAAAGCCCAATGAAAATCAGAATATGGATAACTTATTTCACAATGCCTTTTTTTCCAGACTGCAAAAATATTTGTGAGGAGCTGCCCGAAATCGCCATTACAAGATGGCGCTGATTTCCGGTGGAGGGCAGGGCTGCTCGGTAACACGCCTGGGCCGATTAGGCAGCCACCAATAAGGTAGGAGCACGTCCTAGGCGAGGAGCAGTCTCTATATAAAGGGCGCGGGTTCCCTCGCTCGGGGTCTCCATTTTTGGCAAGCTTATGCTCTCCCTCTAAAGATGCATTAAAGCTGATCTGCAGAAGGATCCTTTGTGTGCCGCGTCGTTCTTGCTGGCGAGACGGTAGCGCGGGACAAATATTTACTAATTTCCTTTAATACCGCTGTGATTTTCACTTCTTGGACCAAATTATCATATAATGATTAAACATACAACAAGAAAAAAAGTTTAAATCAGCAATTGTTCCAGTTACCTTTTTTTCTGCTAATTCTGTTCATAGACAGGTGAGTCGTACTGACAGTGATAATAATTGCTTTAAAAATATATAATTTATTTATTTTCTTAATTGAAACATAACTGATTATATGTATTTGTGGGGTACAGAGTTGCCTATCAGTATTTGTGTATGGTATGTGATGATCAAATCAGGATTATTAGCATATTCATCATTACACAATACAATTCTCTCTCTCTCTCTCTCTCAGCTCCCGCTTATTAGTGAGAACATGCAGTGTCCCTTCAACATGATGATTTCCGTTCCTTTGAACATATATCCAGCAGTGGGATTGCTGGATGGTATGGCAGTTCTATCTGTAGTAGTTTGAGGAACCTCCATACTGTTTTCCATAATGGCTGCACTAATTTACAGTCCCACCAACAGTGTAGAAGCGTTCCCCTTTCTCCACATCCTTACCAGCATTCACTGTTCTCTAGAATATCTATTATTTTCCATCTAGGGGTTTTGCATGATAATTATAACTCCTTAATATTAATTCTGTGTTTTAATCCTTTTGTAAATCAAGCTATGTTTTTATTAAATATAATGAAAAGTACATAGAAACCCTATAGAATACTTGGGGGAAAAAAATCTCTTTTGGTATAAATTTATAGACTTATTAGAGTTTTAATAACAGCGATTAGCATTAAAATTAATATAACTTGATAAACTTTTGAAAACTGTTTGTTTTCAGTTTTCAAAGCAGTCCAAGAAAAACATGGGAAGGGAGAGATGTTACCGATATCCTACTCCTCCCAGGAAAGAGGTAACCCATCATTATATGTGAAGGTATAGTTAATTCAGGTATTAAACTAGAGATTCTGATTATTTAAATTTTATTTTAAAAGCCAAGATACATGGTAAAATGACAATAAATTATATTTAAATATCTCATAAATATCTCATGTTTGTTTGTTTATTGTAATCTCCATGTAAAGAGGGCCTAATTGAATAATTTTAAAACCAAGTATTAGCAATAGGGGAAAAATTTAATCTAAACCAAGATTAAAACATGTTTTCCATTAAATTATACTGATTTAAATAAAATTGTTTTACATCCAAATCACTGACATAACAGTGAAAAGTTTCATAATCTTTTCTAATTACAGCAATCAAAAAGTGAAGTTCTGGGCTGGCCCCATGGCTCACTCGGGAGAGTGCGGCGCTGGTAACACCAAGGCTGTGGGTTCGGATCCTATATAGGGATGGCCGGTGCACTCACTGGCTGAGCGTGGTGCAGACCACACCATGCTGAGGGTTGCAATCCCATTACTGGTTGGGGGAAAAAAAAAAAGTGACGTTCTAAGTCTGAGGAAATCATTATATCTCTTGTAGGGTACATCAAATCCACATAATCTTTAGTTATAAGCACTGTAATTTTTAACCGTGAATTTAAAAGAAAACAAAACAGAACAAAATACATGACCTACAAAGATTTAGCACTGGTATAAAAGAATGATTATCAGAAGATTTATCAGAAGTAATTAATTACATTAACAGACTGAGGGAAAAAATCATGTTATCATTTAGAAAAAGATTTGATATAATACACTCTAACATGATTTAAAAAATAAAATTTTAGTAAAGAAGAAGTAGGATATTACCCTAATCTTATAAAGTATATTTAGTGAAAACATATAATAAGTACTATGGTAAATGGTGAAATTTTAGAAAAAGCACTATCACAACAGCAAGATAATTATGACTGTTAGGTCCAGTACAACTCAACACTGTACTGGAGGTCCTTGCAGTAACACAAGACAAAGAATAAAGGTATAAGAATCAGAATAAAAGGAGTAAAATTTTTGTTTTCAAGCAATACGACTGGATGTAGAAAAAAATCAAAAGAAGTTCACAAATGAACTTCTATTAGTAAGAGAGGACTGCAAGTTCCTTGAATGCTCGAATGCAAGACTGACATTTGAAAATTAATAGCTTTCCAATACATAAGTGGAAAATAATTAGAAAATATAATAATAACAATAATCAAAAGGTACCTAGAAAATAGAAGCAAGACTTTTGTTGAGAAAATTGCAACCATTCTTGAAGGATTTCATAAAAGAAGCCCTGACATAAAAGAATGTCAAGATACATTAAGTTCACAAATGAGGTGACTCAATATTGTAATTAAGTTAATTCTCTACTAACTAATTTGGAAACAATGCAATTCAAATGAAAATCTTACAGAATTTTGTGTGCAAGTAGACAAATTGAGTCTAAAACATATTAAAAAATAAAGCTCCAGAATTGACAGAACAATTTTATAGAAATGAAATGAGAAACCTTTGTTTGCCAGACATCAAGATCTAAAATAAAAATATAATAAAGAAAACAGCAAAAATTAATTTTAATTTTTTTTTTTAAGAAAACAGCATGTAGTATTTATTGGTGTAATAAATAGTAGACAATCTAATGAGCAAAACAGAAAGTCCATAAAGACTCATACATATGCAGAAACTTGACCCATGGCCAAATTAATAATTAACTATCATATGGAAGGAGAATAGGATATCCACCTCATAACATAACAAAAATAAATTGCCAGTGCTTTAAAATCATAAATGTGAAAATTAAAGGTTTTAGTAGGCATCAGGATAAAGAGGAATTTCTCAAACAAGACAAAGTAAAAGCAAGCCACATTATGGGGATACATTAAAAGGGAGAAGATATTATAACACATATATTTGATAAAGAATGAATGCCCGGAATCCACAAAAGTTCCCCTAAATCGATGAGTAAACCGCAAATGACTGAATGGCTTATAAATATATAAAAAGATGCTCAGCTGCGCTAGTAATCAGCAAAATACACACGAACGAATACAATGAGATACCACTTTATAACCATGAGATTGGCAACACGTAAGAAGTTTTACAATGTCAAGTTTTGTCAAAGATTAAGGAAAGAGGAAACTCTCATACACTGCTATTGGAAATATAAATTAGTTTAGCCACTTTGGGGAACAACTTTAAAATATCTAAGAAATGAGGATGTTGAATGTTTCCAGCACAAAGAAGTGACAAATGTTTGGGGTGACGGGTATACCAAGCACCCTGATAGGATCATTGCACACAGTATGAATGTACAAATACCATATTGTACTCCATACATTTATACAGTTATCATGGGTCAATTAAGAAAAATAAATTTTAATTTTTTTTTAAATGAGAGAAGTAGATTTGAGGTTACCAGAAACAGGGGAGAGGGGAAAGAATAATAAGTTATTGCTTAATGGATACAAAGTTTATGTTCAGGATGATGAAAAAGTTTTGGAAATAGATAAAGGTGGTGATTACACAGCATTGTGAATGTAATTAATTCCACACCACTGTATGTTTTAAAATGTTTAAAATGGAAATTCTTATACTATATGTGTTTTGCCACAATAAAATAAATAAATTAAAATAAATTAAAAATAATTATCTAAGATACGTGAAGATGTACATACACTATAATTCAACAATTCAACTTCTAGGGACATAGAACTCTCTTAGTATACAGAAACTCACTCATACACATATATGGGGAAATATATAAGGATGACTGTTAGGGTATTATTTGTAATATTAAAAAATTAGAAACAAGTAAGCAAAAGTTTGTATGTTTATAAAAAGGAATACTATGCAGCAATGAAGTTAAAGAACCAGAAAGAAATGCCTGGGCATGACTAAATCTCAGAAACATATTATTTAAGCAAAACTTTTCATAAGTTCAAGCTTCTTCAGGGAAGAATTTTCAGACACAAGCAAAAGTGAAAGAAAAGGCTTGCACTCCTCCCAAGGAGAAAGTAACAAGAAGCTGAAGCTCAGCAATGGTCCCTTTTAGAGAAAGCATGTGCTCTCAAGCTTGCTTAGGTCCCCACCTCACCCTCTGTCTCTCCAAACTGAAAGCCAAATGTCATTGACGTTTTATATTATTTCGGTCGCTTGTCTTATTGTGTACAAGCATTTTTATTTATCCATGCCTCCATCAAAGCTATATGAGAAGGCTTTGATATAAAGTTTTAAAACACAAAAAATAACACAGCACAGTATTTGTAAATATTCCCACAAATTGCAATATTACCCAAATCATAAATTTGTGAAAACATTCATAGGAAGGATACATATCTTAAGAATATTGTTTATTTCTGAAGGAGGGAGTAAGTTTGATTGAAGTAGAATAAAACTTTACTTGAATATTTGATTAAAGGTAAAAGATCAGCAAGTTTGGCAGACATTGACATTAGTTAAGTCTAGGTGATAAGCCATGGAAAAGAATGAAATTCTGCCATTTTCTGCAACATGGATGAGCTTGGAGAAAATTATATTAGGTGAAATAAGCCAGGCGCAGAAAGAGAAATACCACATGTTCTCACTCATAAGTGTGACCTTTAAGAGGGTAAAATAAAAATAAAGGTGAAATAAAATAAATAAACAAGCAAACAAATAATAATAATAAGTTGAACTTTCAAAAAGAGATGGCAGAACTGTGCTTACCAGAGGAGGGAAGAGGGAAGGAGGAAGGATGATAGTCGGAGGTTGGATAATGGACACAAGACAGCTAGGCAGGAACAATAAGTTCTAGTTGTGTACAGCTGAGCTAAGCATCTGTAATTAGCATAATTTACTGCATGTTATCAAATGGCTAGAGGAGAGGAGATCGAAAGTCCTCATTACAAAGAAATGATTAAGTTCTGCAATGATGAAAATGCTAACTAGCCTGATTTGATCATCACGTGTTGTACACAAGTATTGAAATACAACTCTATACCCCACAAATGTGTATAATCAATACATTTCATTAAAAAAAAAAATCTAGGTGATGGATTTACAGGTGTTCATTATATCATTCTTGTTTGCACATTCTAAATCATTGTGAAATTATTTTAAAATTTGAATGAGATTATACTAGAAATCCTGGGTGCTAGATTAAGATGTACTTAGAGGCTTCTTTAACCAAAGAATATTTTAATATTTTTAAAATACCAAAATTAAATTCTTAGTTTCAAATCATGCTTGCCTTTAGATGCTGTAGCATTGAAAAAAAAACATTTTCAAACATTAGAATAGTACACACTAATTAACAAGTCCGAGGAAGAAAAAGGTGAATTATTTTTATTTAAATCATCCTGTGCAAATGAAAAATAGAGAAAATCAATTAAGAGCTTTTTTAAAAAAAAAATCAATAAAATGGACAAAATTCTAGCAAGACTGAGGAAAAAAAGAAAGGAAAAAAAAAAAAACTGAAATTACCAGCATCCAAAATTAAATAGGGATATCACTACAGACCCTCCAGACGTCAGCAAGAATTCCGAAGGTAGTGTGGCTCCTAGTTTGGTTAATTCAACCACATTGTCAGGAAACTAGAGTCTGTCCAGTGTTCCTCACCTCGCTCCTTGGCGTGCCTGCTTTGTCTCCAGGCTGGCTCCCGTCATAGTTACAGGATATTGCAACACTTACCTAAGTTATATCCAGACAGAATCATTCAGACATTGTCTCTTCTGGCATCTGCTTCATACAATTTAGAAAAACAATTTGAGAAGCATCCCCAGCCAGATGCCTGCCACATCTCATTGATTGGTATTGAATCCAAACCTCTTATTAAGGCCCTCAATAAATTCTTCTTAAATAAATTCACAGAAATTCCAACAGCTTTAAAATTAGGCTTTCAAAAAATGATCTGCCGGAACCCAGGAACAATACTATATTACCAAAATGTATTTGAGCAGAAGAGCAGGGCAAGAAAAGGAAATTATAAGAAGAGGTTTTCATCTATCTCCCCGCACGCATGGAGAGCTAGCTGTTCAGGAAACTGGAAGCCATTTTTACTGCCATCTCATCTCCTTCCCCCAGTTAGTACACCTTTTTCTATAACCAATTAGGTATTAATTACATGTCTAAGACTATAATATAATATCAAAAAAACCCACAGAAAATTAGTAATGAAGTAAAATAGAAGCAAGTTAAATTGTTCTCTTTACAGGATGAGTTATAAATATATTTTTTAATTATTAAAGTTGAAAAGTATATATTCAAGTATGTTTTTAAAATCACAAAGATAATTATAATACAAAAACTAAAACCTTGGAAATCATTAGAGAAGGGAAAAAAGGGAAAAAAATTGTCTACATGGCAAAGGACCAAACAATTTAGCAAGAAACATTTAAAACAAACAAAAAATAGAAACAAAACAGTGCTCGGAAGTAAAACCAAAAATATCAATTATGGGAAAAAAAACTGTAAATGGACAAGGTCCATTAACAGATTTTCAAATTGGAAAAAGAAAAATTCACTCAATGTGGCTTATGAGTATAGTGATCACATAGTTTAGTTCAAAATGAGGACACTTGAAAATGAAAGGTGGCCATTATCAATAATGATGCCTGAAGGACATATATAAATCAGATACCAGACTGTTTCAGACAAACAGCGATATATCGTTACCCTACTTAATGAAAGATAAACTAAATGAACATGAAAAAGCTGAACATAAAATAATTGGTAAATATTTATCATACAGATGTTAAAACAAATTAAAATATTAAACAAAGCAGATTTTAAGGCAAAAGCATTGAATGTCAGTTAATTGACAAATATTTATTGAGCACTCCCTATGTACCAGGCACTACTCTAGGGACCACATTAACAGCAGCAAACAAGACAGACATAGTCACTGTCCTCAGAGGGTTTATGTTCTAAAACCTAATAAGCCAATAACCATGGAAGAAATTAAAAGTTTGGTCCAAAAATTGTCATTAAAAATATTCTGTCTCCAGAGAGTTAGTTTAAGCAACATTGATATTTAAAAGATTTAACAAGCAGCATGACAAGGGCACCCATCAATCAGAATGAAAGTGTGCTATAACCAGTGTGGTTATTCCAGTGTAGTTCAGTGAGCATCTACCCTGGCACTGTGTGTGTTAGTAGCATCGATGTTAAGAAAGGTGGCTGCAAAGTCAGACTACTTGTTCATATTTTAACTCTGTCACTCTTAACTTTATAAAAACTTTGACAGGTTATTCAAACTCTGTAAACTTAAGTTTAGTTATCTGTAAAATAAGGATTAAGATAATTCACAGGTTGTAGCAAAGATTAAGTGAGACGATGCATTTAAAGGGACATATGGGAAGCACTCAACGAATGTCAGTTATTACTGTTATTCTTTCAAACTTTCAAGTAACTATATTCTTATGTTAGATACACTGTTCCAGCACGGCAGGAGAGGGAAGGTGGTAGAGAGAAGAGACGGGACTTTTCTCTGTCCATTTGCTCTAATTCATTTTTATGATATTAACAAAAGTTTTATAATGAAACCAGACAGAGAAAATAGTGGGAGGGGGGTGGGGAAGGAGCAGGGCAGGGGAGAATAGAGAATAAATCTCAAGGATTCTAAATAAAATACTACAAAATTAAATAGAGCAGGAAAGTAAAGAATAGTATGTCATAATTAAGTATGATTTATGCTCGTAATATTAAGGTGGTTCAATATTTAAAAAAATCTATTAATGTATTAACGCACAAGAGAAAGTCAGAGGAAATGAGCCATAAGATCATTCCTCAACAGTTGCTAAAGAACAACATTGGTCAAAGTGAGAAACAAATTTTCTAGCACATTTGTTAGAGGTCTAAATTAGTTAAGTCCACAATTCTTTATCTGAGGTTTCAAATATTCCTCTTTGTTTTGTGTTTGTTTTTGTGTCTTGGTAGTTCATTCAGTAACAAAACTGCTTACTTATAAACAGTAGAATGAAGAAAGGAGATTAAAAATTATCATGAATGATATGATGGCATCTTTATAAAATTTTGTATATCTGTTTGTGGCAGGACTGAGGGAGCTGGTGTATATCAAAAACTTATCTCTAAGTGGTGGAATAATGGGCAATTTTTGCTTTATTGTCTTTAATGCTCTATATTGCTTTAATTTTCTTTCTCTTTTTAATTGATCAATGCCTCACTGTGAAATGCAAGAAAATTAGCACACTTACAATTGCCTCTCCTTCACCTCCCTTTAATGCCAGCTTTTCTAACTTATATCATTTTTACATTAATGATATTTATAGAATTCGTGAATGTAAATATAGATCCTCTACTGTAAGGAAGTCTTCCATGTTTATCTAAGGCAGTGTTGCCACAAGTGCCCCACAGCAGCATCACACTGGGTGCTTCTTGGGCCCTACCCCATACCTAGAGCATAATTTCTGGGGTAGGGGGCTACAATATGACCAAATTTCAGAAATAATAAATGCATATTAAAAACAATCTCCTTGAATGTTTTTCACGAATATTAAAGTTTGAGGACCGCTGGTCTATAGTTTGGATGCAAAAAATGAAAAAAACACTCAACCTCAATTAAATATGATGGTGAGTGATTATAATTTACCCTAGAATTAAGTAATATGTCCAGGCTGACTGAGAGAATCATTCTAGGCTGGGAGAAAAGCATTGTAATGAATTACCATCACTACTTTCCCTGACAACTTCTATTCTTTGTTTAGTTGATTCTGAGTTGGAAATTTTCTTCAAAGTTCACTAAAGAAAAACTAAGCTTGGGTTTCAAACTACCATTTCTTTTCTGCTCTGCATTTTCTGTTGGACTAGTCTTAGACTTATATTTTCCAGTAATTCCTTGAAGCTGATTGTGTTCTTTCTTAGCTTCTTCTGCTATAAGGATTTTATTATTTTTTTAAGAAAGTACATACTTTATGTCAGTAAGTGGGAACTAGAAAAGAGAAAGTTAGACATATATGTGGAAGCTATCAAGCTGGAATTTTCCATATCTGGATGCACTGTCATCACAATCATATTTTTAAAACAACTTTTAACTTTGATTGTAAAATATCTGATAAATTTCTGATTTGAAATAAGTATGAAAAGCCTGGGAATAGTATGAAATTTTCTTAAGGTAATAAAGAATATCAATCTTAAATCAACAGAAGCATAACACAATACTAAAATACTGCAGGCTCAATAGCAATCATATTCAGAAGAACAATAAATACAATTTTTATCACCACAATGATTTAATATAGTCTAAGAAGCTCTGCCCAAATCATTGGGATGAAACAAAAGGAAACAAAAACATCACTATTTTCAGATATTAAGTAACCAAAAAGTCCTAGAAAATCAACTGAGAGGCTATTATAATTAATAAGAAAAAAACATAAGTTAAACAGATAAAAATAAATGTGAAAATTGTTAATTTTTATTTATTGCAGCAATAATCAGACAGCAAAATGGATAAGAGCTGCTGTTCACAATAATAACAAAATTATAAAATGCATAGAATACAGACTCATCAAGAAATATGTAACGCCCATAATAGAACAGTATAAATAAAGGAAAATGAAGCTGGATTTAATAAATGGAGGAATAGACCATATTTTCAAATTAGAAAATAGGAATTCCCAGTAATGTCTATTTATCTTCAAATTTATTTACATTTTAAACAATTGCATTCAATGTTCCTGCAACATTTTTTCAGAGAAATGGCTGTACTAACATATTAGAATATGTTATACATCTACAATAATTAAAATCCTAGTGCACTGACATAAGAATTGATGGATGAAATATGAAAATCAAAAACAAACTCTACTATGTTAAAGAATTCTGAATATGGTAAATGTGAATGATACACTGATGAGGCCCAAGAACTGTTAAATTTGAGAGCACTGACTTGAAAAATGATCTTTAGTCTCTTGTCTCACACCACATATCAAAACACAAACTGCACATGTAGTTTTCAAACTAACACCTCAAAATCGAAACTGTAACACAGAAAAACTAAATACCTGATCTTAAAGAAGAAAGCAATAATAATTTTCATTAAATAATAAATTTAAATACATTAAAATTTTTTAGACACACGCATTTAATATAGGTAAACAGCACAGCACACAGGAAAAATGTTATTGCCAAACATATGGCAGATGGATTATACATGGCCTTCATATATAAAAAGTTTATAAAAACTGAAAGGGAAAACAACTAAACAAAGAAAAAATAAACTTTAAGTCTCTAATTATCTTTTCAAAATAATCTATTTCACTAGTAGTCATACAAATAGAAATATTCAAAGCAAAATTAAGTGTAATTTTGCCCACAATGCTAATAATATATATGTGTGTGTATATTTGTGTGTATACATATATGTATATGCATATGTGTGTGCATATGTGTGTGTGTGTGTGTGTGTGTGTATATATATATGAGGGGTCTTCGAAAAGTTCATGGAAATGTATTATTAAAAAATGTATGAATTCCAAAAGATATTTTGCACCAAAATAAACTGATACTAACTTGTTATAAGATGTCTGAACAAGATCTAGTTTGAGGCACTAAGAAAGATAAGACATCCATTTGAAAAGAGCCCCTTTCAGAGCAACATGAGTTCTGCTAAACTCAACCAAGAATAAACATGAAATTTATGGGGAAGCGTGGGTGAAATAATGGTGAAATCACTGATGTTTTAAAAAAAGCTTATGGGGACAATCCCCAGATAAATCAGCAGTTTAAAAATGAATGATTCATTTTAAGAAGGGACGAGATGATGTTGAAGACAAAGTTCACCGCAGCAGGCCACCAATATCAATTTGTGAAGAAAAAATTAACCCTGGTTGTGCCCTAATTGAAGAAGACCAACAATTAGCAGCAGAAACAATTGCCAATACCACAGACATCTCAATTGGTTCAACTTATACAGTTCTGACTGAAAAATTGCAGCTGAGCACACCTTCACTCAATGGGTGCCAAAACTGTTGTGCCCACGTTGCAAACAAGGACAGAGATTTCAGTGGAAATTTTAAACAAATGAGATCAAGATCCTGAAGGATTTCTTTCAAGAATTGGAAGAGGAAATGAAATATGGCTTTACCAGTATAATCCTGAAGATAATGTACAATTAAAGCCACAGCTACCAAGAGGTGGAAGTGGGCCAGTCAAAGCATGAGGAGACTGGTTGAGAACAAATGTCACGGCAACAATATTTTCAGATGCTCAAGGCGTTTTGCTTGTCACCTTTCTGGAAGTCCAAAGAACAATACATCTGCTTATTACGAGACCGTTTTAAGAAAGTTAGCCAAAGCTTTAGCAGAAAAACACCCAGGAAAGCTTTGACAGAGAGTCATTAGGGAAGCAGTCCTGATTTGGTTCCTTATGATGTCATTTTGTTTCCAAATCTTAAAAAACATTTAAAGGGCACCCATTTTTCTTCTGAATATGGTAAAGGTGTATGATACACTAATGAGGCCTAAGAACTACTAAATTTGAAAGCAAATCTAATAATGCAAAAAAGACTGCATCGACATGGGTAAATTCTCAGGTCCCACACTTCTTCAGGGATGAATTAAATGTCTGGTATCATTGCTTACAAAAGTGTCTTGAATTTGATGGAAACTTATGTTTAGAAATAAAATTTATAATTTTTATTTATATATTCATACTTACATATTTTTATTTTATATTTACTATTTTATTTTATATTTTTATATTTATTTATATATTTATATTTTATACATTTTTTTATCTTTTAATTCCATTTTTCCATGAACTTTTTGAAGTCCTCTCATATTTTAATAAGATAATAAAAGACAAGCCACCAGTGGAGAGAAAATACTTGCAAACCACACATTTGATAAAACTTTCCAATCTCAATAATAAATTTTTTTTTTTCTAATGGGCAAAAGGTTTGACCACAGACTTCAACAAACAAGAAACATAGATATCAAAAAAGGACATGAAAACATGCTTAACATCGTTACTTATTAGAGAAATACAAATTAAATGCACAATGAGATATCACTGCACACTTCTTAGAATAACTAAAATTTTTGAGTAATCATAAAACTGTTGGTGAAGATATGGGGAAATTGGAAGTCTCATGCACTGCTGGTGGGAAAAACTGGCAATTTCCTAAAAAGTTAAACACATACCTACAATATGACCCAGCCAGTTCACTCCAAGGCATTTTTCAAAATTGAAAGCATATGCTATGGTTTGGATGATGAAGTCCCCTCCAAAATTCATGTTGAAACTTAATCTCCGTTGCAACAGTATTCAGAGGTGTGGCCTTTGGGAGGTAAAGTCATGAGAGCTCCACCCTCATGAATGAAATTAGCACCTTTATGAAAGGGTTTGAAGTTGAATCAAGCACTCTTTTGCTCTTTCTTCCCTTCTGCCATGTGAGGACAGTGTTTGTCCCCTTTCAATGTGGAAACAAGGCTCCATCTTGGAAGGAAAGAATGAGCACTTCACCAGACATTGAACCTACCAGCACCTTGCTCTTGGACTCCCCAGCCTCAAGAACTGTGAGAAAATTTCTGTTCTTTATAAATGCCCAGTCTAAGCAAAAGAAACAATTAACAGAGCAAAAAGACAATCTGCACAGTGGGAGAAAATATTTGCAAACTATATATCTGACAAAGGATTAATATCTAGAATATACAAGGAACTTAAACAACGTAGCAGTAAAAAAATAAATAACCCAATTAAAAAATAGGCAGAGGAGCTGAATAGGCATTTCTCAAAGGAAAACATACAAATGGCCAACAGACATGTGATAAAATGCTCAGTATCACTCAGCATCAGGGAAATGCAAATCAAAATCACATTGAGATATCATCCCAATTAGACTGGCTATTATCAAAAAGAGAATAACAAATGCTGGTGAGGATATGGGAAACGGGGAACCCTCCGACACTGTTGGTGGGACTGTACATTGGTGCAGACATTGTGGAAAACAGTGTGGAGTTTCCTCAAACAACTACAGATAGAACTGCCATACAATTCAGCAATTCCAAAAGAATGGAAATCATCATGTTAAAGGTGTATTTGCAGCCCCATGTTTATCACAGCTCTATTTACAATAGCTGAGAGCTGGAATCAACCTAAATGTCCATCAGTGGATGACGGGATAAGGAAAATGTAGTATATATACACAGTGAGATACTACTCGGCCATAAAAAAGAATGAAATACTGCCATTCACAGCAACGTGGATAAACTTAGAGAAAATCACGTTGAGTGAAATAAGCCAGGCATAAGCGGGGGCTAAAAAATGAGTAAATAAAAAGAAATAAAAGTACAACAATCACAATAATACGTTGAACTTTCAAAAGGAGAGAACAGAACTGAGGTTACCAGAGATGGGAAAGGGGGAGGGGGAGGGAGGTAAGGGACGAATTGGTAAAGGGCCATGGAAAACGATTACATTGTATAATGTTGAATGTAGTAATTATCCCGATTAGAGCATCACATATGGCACACAAGTAATGATATTCAACTCTGTACCCCACAGAAATGTACAATCAACTGTTACAATAAAAAATAAATAAATAACCCAGTCTAAGGTATTTTCTCACAGTAGCACAAACAAACAAAGATAGCATATTTACATACAAAGATTTGCACACAAATGTTCATTGTAGCTTTATTTGTAATAGGCAAAAACCAGAAAATAACCCCAATATCCATTAACATGTAAATAAAAAAACAAATTACATCCATACAATGGAATAGTACTCACCAATATAAAAGGGATGAACTATCAATACATAGCACCAATATGAATGAATCTGAAAATAATTTTGCTGAATGAAAGAAGATAGGTGAAAAAGAGTATGTACTGGGTGATTCCCTTTATAAAAAAATGCTAGAAAATGCAAACTAATCTATATTTGACAGGAGATAGTGGTTGAAGAATGAGGAGAGGCAGGAAGAAAAAATACAAAAGGGCATGAGAAATTTCTGGGGACGATGGATATGTTCATTATCTTGGTTGTGGTGATGGTTTTATGGGTGTATTCCTGTGTCAAACATATCAAATTGTACAATTTTAAAACGTGATATTTATTGTTTACTAATAATACCTCAACAAATAAAGCTGTTTAAAAAAGAAAAGCAGGATAAAAAATCATGCCTATAGAATGATTTTGTTTCAAAAATTTTCTCTTCTCTCTCATACACTCTCTCTCTCTCTCTCACACACACACACACACACACACACACACACACACACACACACACACAGAGAGACTGAGAAATGAAACTAGAAAGAAATCTATAAAAATATAAAGAATTATTCATCGAAATGCTGGAATTTAAAGGTGCTATTTTTAAGTTTCTTCATGTACTTCTCTGGGCTTCTTAAATTCTCTAAAATTGCTGCTTTGGTAAGCCTAAATAATTGTTATTATGGGAAAAATAAATAAATAACTTAAATATGCCATCCAGATTCATAATAGCACCCTTTTACACATCAGTGTAAGTGTTAATTTCATCCTTTTGTTTATTACCCACAGAAGATATATTATGGCAATTCCTGAGTGATTACCAAAATATGTTGAATTTCATCTAGTGATCATTTTGAGAAAGGACCATTATGTTAAATTCATTTCTGTCCATTTGTACTCATTTTGAATTGTGTGTCTACAGAGTATAAAATGTTATACAAAGAACACAAGTTTACAAAATGTCAAATTACTTACAGTATTATACTTTAAAATTTTACATTAAAGCTTAATACAATGTTCAAGCATGAAATGAACATTTGAATCCAAGAATACGTTAACCTCTAATAGCCCCTCCTTGCTTACCACACAAGTGCAAACTCCTTAGGCTGGTCATCAAAACTCTCAGGAACATGAACCTGGCTTATCTCCCACTACAAACATGCAACCTTTATTGTCCATCCCAACTGAGCTACTGATGATCCCACAGTTCCTGCCTCTGGGCTTTTCCCAATTGGACTTCCTCCACCTTGTACTCTCCCCACCACCTCTACCTGTTAAAGTCTTACACATTTTCAATGCCAAGGTCATCTGGTCCCTTCTTTCTGATATATTTCTCTTCTTGTAAACTGGAAGTTGTCACTCCTTTCCCTAAACACACCTCCACTGGTGCTGGACCTCTAAAATGTCACCAAGATATAAGACACACCATGTGTGTGTTGGGGGGAGGGTGCTGTTGACTGAATTTTGTCTATATTTTTATTTCATAGCAGATTTTCTGGCACACAGTGAGTGTACAATAAATATTTATTAAATTTAAAAAATAGCAAATTTTTAAAACTGTTTAATATGTGACCTTTTTCTGGACCATAGTTTCCTACACAGAAGCAACAATTTCTTGGACTTTTTAAAGGGACTTAAAACACTGCACTGAAAATGGTATGGAAATGCTGCAGTGTAAAAATAGTAGCCCATTCAATATGACTGTAATGGACAGAGCAAAAGGATGCTGCACAGATTTATCATTATGTTTGTCATCTTAAATATTTTTATAAAACTTTTAAAAATTAAGAAAATTATTTGGAATACTTATCCTAGGTAATGTTAAATATAATTTTTCTTATGTAATATGAAGGAAAATACAAATAAAATAGTTTGCTGTGATTACTAAAAAAGAACAGTGTCATACGTTATGTAAAAGAGAGAAAACTCACCATATCTGGTATCTGCATTATCTATTTAAGACTGTCATCATTCATATGTTTCTTTGCTCTGTTTATTTTGTTCTCCTCTGTAGAGTAGATCAGTCAATTCTTTGTCATTTGATTGGAACAATGCATTGTGCTTTCAGTGTTTTGCTCATCATAGGGCACAGGATCAGTTCAGGTTTAAAATAAATAGATTTACTTTTCTTTTTATAGGTAGCCCAATTACCAATCATTCATAATATGTAATAATAATATTTAGATACGATTCAAGCGTTTATGTTACTAAGAATAAAATATTTGTCTAGTACTTTCAGTAATAAAATATTTCCATCACCTAGAAAGCTTATAGTCTTATTATTTTCTTCATTATTACTTTAGTTTTATAAGTTAACCATAACTTGGTATAAATATTATAATAGTGTAGATCTTCTTGGTCAGGAATATTATAATATTCTATTCCGGGAATAGAGTTCTTCAAGCTATATGGAAGGGTCCAGAAGTATTACCATCTGAATTGTTACTAAAAATGCATCCTCATCTCTAGACGTTAAATGCTTAGCAAATGCAACATACCCCTAGTTGCCAGGAAAATTGGCTTTACTTTAGTGTGCCATAGAGATGTCTTAGTTACTTTTCATTGTCTGTCTGAGTTAAATGCTTGTTATTTTTTAAAACTGACATCAAGTAAAGCCAACATAACATAAAGTTTTTCTGCCTTATTAATTTTAGCAGTGTATTTGTCAGAGCCATACTGCCACTAAGAAATCTGACTTATTAGGCTTGAATCCTTCTCCGATCCAAATGCTTTCATCCATCCATCCATTCATTCATTCATTCAACAGATATTTATTTGTGCCTAATGTCTTCCAGGCACTGTGCTAAAAAGGATTGAAAGGTCCAAATAGTCAAGAAATTAAAGCTAGTAGGGAAGATATATTAACAGAAAATTATAATACAGTGTAGTACATGTAATTCATTAAACCATTCAACAAAAATTATATTGAACATCTACTAAGTATTCCTGCTATTGTGGCACAAACTAGAAATAACATTGTAAGCAAAGAGACATGGTCACTGTCTTTATTGAGTTTATAGTCTAGAGAGTTCTTGAAGAAATCAATAGAAGACAAAATTGACAGTTATTGGTAGTTATCAATAGCTAGGTGATATAATGGATGGGTAAAGCGGAAGAACACACAGTTGCTTTCAAGGTTCTAGCACGGATTCATTTGTTTGATCATTTACTTATAACAGACATGTAGAATTTAACTGCATGCTAGGCTCTGTTCTAAGCACTTTTTAATTCATCTAACCTCCTATAACAATTCTATCCTTATTTACCTTTATCTTGCAAATGAGAGGCCAAGTAACTTTCCCAAGCTCATCAGTGGTAGTCCTGTAACTACAAACCAATTCAGGACTCCATTATTTCTCAATACTAATCTGGGCTGCTTAATTTACAAGGGTGTATTAGTCCGTTTCTGTTGCTAATAACAAAATACGTGGAACTGAGTAGTTTAGAAAGAAAACAAAATTAATTGCTTACAGTTTCTGAGCCTGGGAAGTCCAAAGTCCAGGGAACACATTCAGTGAGGGCCTTGGTTGTCACGACAGTGACAGCAGAGTATCACATTGCAAAAATGGTGGAAAGAGCAAGAGAGACTAATCTCCTCATTCACTCTCTTTTTAAAGCTCTCCAAACCAATCCCATTCACTACAGCATAGTCCTACAATCCAATCACCTCTTCAAGGCCCCACCTTCCAATTACCATGGTAGGATTTCCCACTCTCAACAGTCACAGTGGGGATTAAGTTTTGGGGGGACATCCAACCTAAAGCAGAGGGTTCTTCAAAAAGTTCATAGAAAATGGAATTAAAACATAATCTTTCCACAAACTTTTCAAAGACCTCTTATATGTGACTAAGAGATTCTATTGCCATGGAAAATATAAAGAAAGGGACAACTCTCGTGGGGAAGATGTCAATCTGAGGTACTTAGAGAACACCCTTGTGGTAGATAGCTTGCTGGATGTGTCTTAAATTTAAGAAAGAGACCTGGGCTAAATATAGAGATTTGGGAGTTACCAAATCATAGGTATTAGTAAAAGCCTACCAAGTAGGTGAGCTCAAAAAGTGGTTCCAAAACACTAATTCACAAACCATTCCAGATCCATGTTGAAGCTTAAAGTAGGTCTTTGTGAAGTAGAGAAATAAGAATTGTTGAGGGGTTCATGCCCAAATTCTCTTTTCCCTTTGCATAATGATAGTGAATAGAGAATAAACACAAAAAAGTAATTAGAACCTAGCTGAAACCTAAAGTCAAATCAGCTCTCTTACTCCCTCTGCACATTTAAAATTTGGAATCTGCCAAAGGAATAGCTATCTACACAGGAGACCCTCTTTTTCCTACCCAGTTACAAGCTAAAATACTAGGGGAAAGTGGCTATCCAACTTGCTTAACACTTGTGGAGAGGAATGCAGCAGGTCTAGAGATGGCTGGCCCAGGAAAGACTTAAGATGATAATGTTAATAGATGACCTAATATGTGAACATACTAAGTGACATTTACACACTTGGCAAAAGCTTGAAGCTAACTTAAGGGCAGGACATAGAAAATTAAACAAATAAACATAATTAAGACATAACATAAACATATATTTTATAATCAAAATTATTATATACTCATATTGATGGGATGAGGATGGAAAACTGATGGGAGAGGAGAGGATATTAGGTAGAGGGGTTAAAAAGAGTTAAATTTTGATCTAAAATTTCTAGTCAATAGATAATGCTTAAAATGGAAAAAAATAAAGATTGCCACATTTTATGTAGAGATATAAATATCAAATTATCAGTTAAGAATTGAAAGAGTAAGAAAGAAGGAAGAGTTGGGGATTACAGTTCTTCGTAACACAATTTCTAGTACTGTTGAACTCTAGTTAACTATGTGTATGTGTGATTTTTATTTGAAAACTGAACGATACGTAAACTTCCAGGGGGAAAGCAAAATGAAAGCCATAAATAGCAGCATTTGTATGGATAAGAATCAAAATAGTGAGCTCCTGGAAGTTCAGGTTGAAAATTCCACCAGAGATAGAAAGTTCCAATGTCCACAAAAAAGGAGTTTCAGGGAAAAAAAAAAAAAAAAAAAAAAAAGGTTGAATGGATTCTTAGCATAACATGATGTACAAGTATTCCTTACCTTGGCTTATTATAGTGAAATTTAAGATGATCAAAGACAAAGGAAAATTTCTAAAAGCTTTTCAAAGAGAAAGAGCAGACTACTCCAAAAAGGAATCATGATCCGATTGACATCTGACTTCCCAACCAAAGCCCTAGACATAAAAGACAACAGAAAAATTTTCTAAATATGTTAGGAAAATAACTCTGATTTTAGAATATTATATCTTCCGAGACTGCTGTTTAAGTGTAAGGGTGAAATTAAGACATTGTTATGCATTCGTAACATAAAGATCCTCTGAAAACATTCTTTAAGAAAGTATTTCAATAAAAAGTAGAGTACTACTAGAAACATTAAAAAAAATGAGTAAATAAGTAATTTAGTAAAGTTATTGTGATATAGAAGAGCAAGAACCAAAATTTAAAAAAAAATTTTAAAGCAAGCAAGAAAGAAAAGAAATAGAAGAAAGGTCAAAATAGAGAGAGAGAGAAAGAGAGAAAAAAACAGAAATCTATTTCAACACAAAATTACAATTTTAGAATTTAAATTCTACCAACACAGTAGCAGGACCATAGGTGGAGAGGTGAAAAGGTAAAAAGTATGTCTTATTTAAGGGAATATATAGATACTGGTAAGTTCATAAAATTGGCAAGAAAAATTAACCTTACATGTGCCTTAAAATGTTAGTGGCAATAATGCAAAAAAAGAGAAAAAGTTAAGTACATAACATTTTAATCAGCAAACGAAAACTTGGTTTATCCAATACAAAGCAAGAAAAAATGAAAAAAACTATGTAAAAAGAAAATATAAAATAAGTAAGAATTTTTTGTCTCAATATAGAAACAACTATAAAAATTATAAATTAATTCAAATTTCCAATAAAAAAGATAGGGACAACCAGATTATATTTAAAATACATTGTCAAAGTAATGAAAAATAAACTTACAAATTCTATGGCACATTGTACTAAACAGCAAATAGAAACTATAGCATTTTCAGTAACAGCAAACACTCTACAATATATAGGAATTAACAAAGAGTTTGCAAGACCTCTTGAAAAAAAGTTGCAAACCTCTGTTGATGGACATAAATAATCTGAACACATGAAAAGATGTTTTGTGCCTGTGTAAAGAATGAGTTAATATAATTAAGATGTCCATTCTCCAAAAATTAGGTATAAAATCAATACAATTACAATTAAAATCTAGCTAGACTTTTTTAGAGGGATACAAGATGCTATTTATTATAAAATCAAAATAATAGATTACAGATCCATGAATAAGTATGCTAACTTTTTAAAAAATAAGCAAAATTGAGAGGAGATTAGCACCTAGCCTAGCGGGATTCAGACAAATAAAATTCTTAAACAAGACAACAAAAGGATAATCTGTAAATAAAAATATATATTTAAAGGTTTGAATATATTAAAATGTATTTGTTTAATAAAAAAGATTCTAGACAAAGATAACAATGACAATACGGGAGAAGATATCTGCAACATCTGAAACTGATGGGAATGATAAATGGTGGGGGTTAGGAGGAAGTACTTCAAGAAAATAAGAAAAAGAGAAGAAACCCAAAGTTGATAAACAGGCATTTAAGAAAAGCGGAAGCCCAAATGTTAAATAATTATATGAAGAAATACACAATTTCATTCTTATAATAAAGTAAATCAAAATAATGAGATCCCACTTTAAACCCTAAAGACCAGAAAAAATTAGAAAGTTGGCAAAGACATGGGGAACAGAAACCACCATGGTTCAGCAATTGTTTTGTAGAATTGGTGTGGCTGTTCTAGAGAACAATGTGACAGTTCTTAGCTATATTAAGGAAAAGTATACCCTATGCCCAGCAACCCTTGTATGGAAACTCCTTCTCTAGAGAAATTCTCAATTTGGGGACATGCGAGAGTATGCATGTTGCAGGGAAGTTGGAGGCATCTTCGTGTCCCTCAGTAGGGGAACTGAACAGGACACAGATGGAGCATGTATGCTACAGAACGTCATTCAGCATTAGAAGAAACAAGCTTTTTGAGATGTGGCCTAAGAACGAAGATGTATCTTAAAAACACAGTGTGGAAAGGGTGCAAAACAAAATGAATTACTACATATTTTACATATGAAACCATTCTCTATACAGGGGAGAGCAATTGAAGAACAATGGTATTAAAAGTAATATGCCTACATCACAAGAGAGGGGTCTTGAGGGAACTAATGCTGATACTGCACCATGAGCTCAAAAGAATTACTGCACGCTCCTTACATGAGAAGGAAGGAGGGAAAGAAGGAGGGATGGAGGGAGGAAAGGGCAGGAAAAGAAAAGAAAGAAGGAGGAGATAAAGTACAAAACTTAAAAATACAAACTTGTAAATACCTATCATTTTCTAACTAACTTAATCAGAATATTTTCAAGTTATGATGTAATTTGGGCACAAATTAATTTTCTTAGTCTCTTAAACCTATGGAGTTCCTAGAACACCCAAATTTCTGCCACATTATGGTCGTTATAGATACTCCTTTATTGACCCAAACAGGGGGCAAGGACCCAACAATATACTGAGGACATTCCCCTCCCAGGCCCTAGGATTCAGAAGTTGCTGTGTGTAAGAAGTCTGGGGACCTTGAAGCAAATGTATTAGCAGAGCTCCGAGAACAATTAGCCCTGGGACTAATTTAAGTGGTAGAGTCTCTGAACTTCGGGTGCATTACCATGGCCCCATCCTACTATTACTCAAGGCAGAAGTTTTCTTAAATATGCTTTTGTTCAAAACCTTAATTCTTAATTCCTTCATGAAACCATCTTTTGGGATTACAGTAGAATCCAACTCATTTAATGTAATAAATTACATTCAGTAATCATTATTGCAGGGTTATGCTTTCATAATGGAGGTTTTAGGTTCCAAAATCAGTGGGATACCTTCATAAAGGGATTTCCAGTCTCAGACAAGAGCTAGTTGAGGCATTTAAAACACAGAGTAGAAACAGGAATTCCAGAAAGCAGTGGAAATTTCTTAAAGTGCCAATAAGCAGGTAAAGTAAATATTTGTAAACGTGATAAATCCAAAGAGAAGACAGGAAAAAATAAGCATTAAAATATAATAACAACAAAAATAGAATAGGGAAATGAAAAATTAATAAAATATTTGCTTAGATAAATGTTCTAATTTCATTCAACAACATTTATTGATTGCCTACTCTGTAACTGGTTCTGTGGGAACACAGCTGTAAATAAAACATTACCTCAGAACAGTCTTGTGTAGAAGACAGGATAAAAATAATGAAGATTCAATATGTTAAACGTGGTAATAAGGTTATAAAAATGCTGTGGGAAGACAATAGAGAGAGTAATTAATTCTCATCACCAGGATTATGAAAGGATTCACAGAATGGCATTTGACACCCCAACCCAAAAATGAAGAGCAAAGATTATTTAAAGATCATCCTTGAGTAAATAATATATTCTTATAATTTATTACTATTTTATAGTCACTAAAGAGTCCTCATTTTAGAATAACCTCTAGCTAATATGAATATCACAATTATTTTTAAAAATTGTTGTGAGCTATCTTCACTTTATTTTCTAATAAAAATATAATTTTGAAAGATGACTTTTTCTATATATTCTTACCAAGATGTTTGATCAAATATTTTCCCTAAATGGGCCAAAACATCACTCCTCTTTTAAGAATTAGAAAAATTATTTCTCAAAGATAAGATTAGCTTAATTTGAATTTAACAACTTCTAGGTCATTATTCCAATCATTCCAGCACAATTTTAATTAATGCTATTTTAATATAAAACGTACAATACTGTAGTATTAGCTCGGTTTGGCTTTGATGGTAACAGAGCAAGTGATAGAAGACAAAGAAGACTAGGTTAATGCCTAGGACAGTGCCTGGCAGGCCATAAATATTTCTAACTAAATAAATAAATCATACTATACCAACATGAACAATTTGATCATTCGAAATGAATTTACTAAGCTAATCAAGAATAAGATCAGTCAAACCACTTACTAAAATCAATTGATCGTTTGTCTGAGTAATTTAAATATCTATCAGATCCTATAGTCAAACATTTCCATGTAGATTTATTCTTTATCACTATGTAGAAAATAATCACGGACAATAATTAACATTAATGGAGTTGTATTTGGATAGATTCTAGTGCGGGAGAAAAGCTCAAACCCTTTCTCAGTAACAGAAGTCATCGATTAGACTAGAGCGTCCTCATCAGTATTTTACTGGTTTAAAAACTATTGAATTTTCATCAGCCAACTTTAATATAAATAGCAGTAATAGATAATGTGCTAAATTTTCCCCATGATGAAAGCAAATAAACAAAAACATACAGGAGTTTTTGTGAACACAAAGCCAGTACAGAACAGAAATTATAATGTGTCTCTCTGCTCTGCTGTTTTTCACAATGTGATACTCTACCATCACTGAAGTCACGACTAAAGAAAGCCAGATGTGTTCCCTGGACTTTGGAATTCCTAGCCTCCAAAACAGTAAGCAATAAATTTGTTTTCTCTATAAAATACCCATTTCCACGTATTTTGTTATAAGCAACAAAAACTGACTAATGCAGAAAATAGGTACCAGAGAAGTGGGGTGTTGCTTATAACAAATACTTGGAAATGTAGTAGTGGCTTTGGAACTGGGTGTTGAGGAGAGGCTGGAGGAATTTGGAAGAACAGGCTAGAAAAAGCCTAGATGCTGGTAGGAGTGTAGAAGACAAGAAAACCAGGGAAAGTTGGAATGTTTTAGAGACTGGTTAAATGGTGGTGACTAGAATGCTTACAGAAATAGGGACTGTAAAAACCATTCTATGGAGATCTCAGAGAGAAATAAGGAGCTTTTTGGAAACTGGGGCAAAGATCAACCTTGCTACGAACTGGCAAGGAATTTGGCTGCATTTTGTCCATGCCCTAGGACTTTGAGGAAAGTTGGAGCTTAGGAATTGTAAACCAGAGTATTTGGTGGAAGAAATTTCTAAGCAGCAAAGCATTAAGGAAGCTGTGTAGCTACTTATAACAGCCTATGATGAGTTATGGTAGCAAAGGCAGGACATAAAGCTGGAATTTAAAAGGGAGGCAGAGGGACTTCCAATCAAGATGGCAGAACAGCCAGTACCCAGCATCACCCTCTCCCACAATCAACCAATTTACAGCTATTAAAAAGCAATGACAGCCGAGCTGGGGCTGCTACAGCTCAGGGGAAGAGGAGGAGAGACCTATGGAGTTCATGAAGGCATGAAAAGCCACTATGAGAGAAAGAAAGGAACGCTCCAACCATTTCAAGCCCCGACCACTTCAAGGCTGGCCCTGGTGAGGACACTGAGCAAGATCTGACAAAAGCCACAGCTGTGCCCTTCGTATGAAGTTTCTTGGAGGTTGCAGGGGAGAAGAGGGCCTTGGGGGCCCCCAGGCCAGTAAGACCACCAACAGGGTTCTCATGGACCTACATAGGAACAAGGGGCCACAGACAACTGAAGAAAGGAGCCACTCAGAGGCCAGTGAGTCATCGCAAGGGACTAGCCCATGGCTGATCCAATAGGAAGTGTTTGGAGTGAGGGGGTGGGGGAGACTGGCCCACCAGGGGAACACTGGGGCAGAGCACAGATGGCTGATCTCCCTCCGATCAGCTCAGGACCACTCAGTGGAGACTGGTCAGGAATACAGAACTGCAGGGGATACAGTTTGCTGAAAAGACTTAGGCCCAGACCAGACTTTCCACAACTCGAGTTCACCGCACCTCGTAAGACCTGGAAGTGCTTACAAGGTCAACAATTAAAACCTGAACTGACAAAAAACCTTCCCCAGAGAATCAGCAGCAATTTAGCTCAACCACAGGGCTCAAATGCTGGTTGCCACAGTAAGTTCCCTTATTTTAGGAGTAATCAAAAGACAACAAATTAGTTCCAGTGCAGAGTTTAAGTGGTGGGAGTAGTGAACAATCCAACAAAGAACTGAAAGAAAAAACAAAAAACCCACAGATCAGAGACAAAGTTCTGATATTAACCAGTAAAGGTCTGACACCACCAAAGAACAATCATAAAACTTAGAAGGACTGGAAGCCCCCCAGACTCCCAAGCTGGAGTAGGGGAAGCCAAGAGCCTCACCCACAGCCCCCCACCCCCACCCCCAACGTCCACATCCAGCCCAGTGACAACCACCAAGCCACCGTGGAAGCATCCAGACTCCTAAACCGAGGAAGTAAGGGACCGAGGGCCTCAGCCACACTCCCCCAATATCTGTCCCTAGCCCAGTGATGACTAAGCCACCACCAGAAGCCCCCTGCACTTCCCTGCAGGAATGAGGGGGGTGCCACAGGCCTCAACCTTGTCCCTGCTTCCTCCGCCTCCTGCCCTATCCTGTCTCCTTCCCTTTCCCCTCTCCCCCCTCCCCCATCTGCTCCACAGCAATATCTTAGAATGTAAAAAAGATAATAATAATTAATTTTTTTTAAAAAGGGAGGCAAAGCATTTATAAAAAAGAAATTATAGTGTATGCGGATGGTGTAAGATGCTAGCATCTCCCTTTGTATAACTGAATGTCTGTTTCCATTACAAAAGAAGATATTATCATAAACTCAGAACTCCCTTTGAAATCAAAACCTAAATGTTTCACCCTGAAATTACAATTTTGTGTTCAGAGATCCTCTTTCCTAGAAAATTCTGTCCTGAGCTGTCACTTTTTTCCAAATTGTATTTCAGTTTACCAGAAGACATAGTAAAAAGGGAGCAAAAAGCTGTTTTCCAGAAACCACACCATTTGAATAGTTTTGTTTTGCTGTTTTTTAAAATGAAAGGCCTCTTAAAAGATAACACAAGTGACTCTTGTAGGGAAGACACTAAGGATTAACAGTTGCCTCGTCAGGAGATGACCATAGTACTATTCTCACATAAAATAGTTCCTTCAGAAGACAGAATAAAACATAAAATATACATGTTTGGTGATGTGAGCCACATTTCCTTCTGAACTTTAGTAAAGGTTTATTTCATCAGTGATTTCAAAACTACCAATGTTTTAATATTTTTAAAATATATCTGTAATACATATTCATTTATGCATTTTTTTTTCACTCATTCTGCTCCAAAATTAGCACAATTAACAAATCCTGCAGGAGGATGTAGGATTTTTATTCTTCATTCTGTCAAGAATAAGATACATGACCTACTCAAAGAAGGTCGGTCAAATTTCCACAATGCTGCATTATCAACCTTCCCACAGGTACAGGTTCATGGTTATAGGGCTCTTGGTGCAAACAGCACAACCAACTGACTGTCACAAACAAAAGGGAAATTATTGTAAGAATATGAAGTCTGTAAATTGGAGGGAGGCAGTTCTGGAAAAATGTGTGTGACCCAAAGGTATTCTGGGAGCTAGGTGGCATGAACATGCTGGCCAAGACACTGACAGTACACACAACAGTTTGACACTCATTGCCACAGCACACCACACCTTCCTGCAAAGTACATGACAAGAGCTCTGTATGCCAAGGGGTGGGGAGAAGGATGAAGTTTCCCACTCGGTTTCCGTAACAGAAGTGGGGCACTGGAAGATCCCACCAATACTACCCTCAATGTAGTCTTTCTAAAAAGGATGGCAGATATTAGATGCTGAACAGAAACAAAAAGAAGAAAAAAGTAAAAGAAAAATATTTATGGCATTGTTGTTCCCTTTTGTTCTTTAAAAGATAAAAAAATATGAAGTCTAGAGCAAAAGACGTAAAAGCCTTTCTTTTAGGCTCACCTTATTTTCTTTAAGAGCCCTCTGACCCTGTATGCATTTTGAAGCCGAATTTGAATGATTGCAATGCATTTGAATATCTTAGATGAAAAACAGTTTTCAAAACATCATTTCAGCCAAACCAAACCTTAAACATATTTACACATATTTCATAAATGACAACATGACACTAAACTGCTGGATAAAATGTGGAAAAAACAATAAACAAACAAGATATTCTGTTGACAAGAGATCCATATCTTTGGAAAGGTAGAGAATGACTTTGAGTGTGATACTTTATTTTAGGGAAAATAGTTGTCATTTAAATAAATATTCGATCTGTAGACAGAAAAGATGGCAACATAAAGAGGTTAAAAGCACAGGCCTAGTATGTTATAATAAGTAACATACCAATCAAAATTGCTTTATTATAGATAAAATAAGACAAAAATCTAGTACAGCTAGAGTCCTTTGGAATTAAATGCAAAGGAAATCAACCCATAGAAATGATTTTCAAATATCTTTTTTCTTTCCCCAGTGCCTCCTCAGGATTGCTCCATATGCCTGGGTTCGAAAATCCCAGTCAGACCCTCAACTTTCTCATCTGAAAAATGGGGAAAATAATCCCTAATTGCATTTAGGATTAAATAAGACATCATGAAGAAAACATTTGAAATAATGCCTGACATAATCTAAGTACTCAATAAATGTGAGTAATTACTACTATGATTACCTAAGTAAGACCCCCAAGTCCAGTGAACTTTAGTATATTAAAAATTGCAACATTTTTCATAATCATAAGAACTCGACCCTTCCTAATTGCTTGTCAAGATGCCGTAGTGATGAAAAATCTCTTTAGAGTTTATGTTATACTATCTTTCTAAGCCCATGCCAAAAAGCTCTGGTTATATGGAGCTCCATCAGTTACTTCAAAGTATCTGCCTTAGCCAGCTATTCTGATCTGTTTCCAAGTTTAACATATTTTGGTTATTTGAAATGTTGAATTCAACATTTTAAAAAAGAAATTGGACCTGATCTGCACCTGGCATTATTCATTATTCCAAATTATTTGAATCTCATCCAATTTCAAAGCCCCATCTGTAAAAAGTGCTGGCAAGCAGAGAAAAAAATATGTGAACCTATTACTTGTTATAATAAAATGCTTTCTACTTTCCTGAGCTCTTTCCTACAGCCCACAGCAAAATTTCAAAGTTATGTGGGACACAATATCAATCTGATGACTACTCATTGTTATCAAGTAGTTTTCAGGAAAGAACAAATAATACTTTTATAATAACAAAATAAAGTGAAAGAAAACAGATTAAAAGATGCCTTTTTTATGAAAAATGAAATGTCTCATTACCTGAACTTATAGCAGATGATCCTGGTTATTAAAGTCAAGTGTAGAACAAATCTCTGAACATTAATGGCCTCTTGTGATCCTTGCCAGCTGAAGTTCTATAATTATTGCACTTTCCACTCAAATACTCTGGTGCCCACCTCCAGCTTACATTTAGTCTTATTCTATATGCTCAACCTACAAATGTTTTACCTGTTTCTAGGAGAGGCACATGAGCAATATTTTTTATCAAAACACTATTAATCAGTTCCTCTGAACTAGAAAAATATCTATAAGTAATTTTTACTTGTATGTAGTAAAAGAAAATTGCAGAATCATAAAACATAGAGTTGAATAGGACCTTGAAAATATTCTAGCTCAGCCTCCTACCCAAAGCTGGAAACTTCTGTACAAAGCACTAACAACTCGCAACATAATTTAAATAGTTTCGCTATTGGAATTGTTTGGGTTTAATTAGGTTCAATCTGCCTTTCTGACACTTCTGGATCTGCCCTACAGTGCTTCACAGAATACATCTATCCTTTTCCTACAAGACATCACATAAACATGTGAAGATGATGATTATATCACTCCTCCCCCTCCAAAATATTTTGGTTAATGTTTGAAATATTGAATTTACTATATTTAAAAAGAAACTGTACCCAATCTGCACCCCTAAGTTTCCACCTCTACAAGCTAAATATTTTCAGCTCCTTTTGTTGGTGGGTGGTTCATTCAGAATTAAGGGGCTATTCTTGGCCTCTCACTTAAGAAACATAGGTATGGAAATCAAATCTATTCGGGCTAACTATATTCCTCCTACATTTCTAGGATTCAGCAGTTCTGTAGCTTGTATTGTGTTGAATGGTGGCCTCCAAAAATATGTCTACATCCTAACCCCCAAAACCTGTGAATGTTTCCTTCTTTGGAAAAAAGGAATCTTTGCAGATGTAATTAAGAATCTTGAGTGGAAATCAGCCAGGATTTAGGGTGGGCCTTAAGTTCAATGACAAGTATCTTTATAAGAGGCACACAGAGGACAGACACATGGAGAGAAGAGGAAAGGACACCAAGAAGGCTATGGGAAGATAGAGGCAGAAATTGGTCATGCAGTCACAGACCAAGGACTGCCTGGAGCCACCAAAAGCTGGAAAAGGCAAGAAAGGATTTTCTGCTAGAGCTTTCAGAGGGAGTACAGTTTTATTTCAAATTTCTGGACTCCAGAATTGTGAGAGAATAAATTTCTATTATTACAAGCCACCCAGATTGTGGTAATTTATTATGGCAGCCCTAGGAGACTGATGCAGAGCTCTCTTTCATTCAACATTCCCAAATATATTAAACAGAGCAGCTGCCAGGAGATGTCTGCTCTCTCTTTGTCTCAGAATAACTTTACCTTCACCTTTCCCTGGTTCTCATTTAGGATTCATGTAATTTGTGACTTTTAATCTCATTTTTAATGCTTACTCTAGAGAAAGATCCAAGAGATAACCTTGGACTCAAGACACAGACTAAAATTCAGATGGATCTGGAAAATCACAGGTGCAAGCTCTTGTGTCATAAGATGCTAAACACTCGTGGGCTGAAGATACCCATGCAACTCCAAAGTTAAAATAAGGGTAAATGTCACATTGGAGGCTCACTTCTTCCATCTCTCTTCATTTTGCTCCTGCCACTAGTCATGAAAAATGGGTCATTAGAGGAGGAGATTATGAAATTGTGCAAAGAAGGAAAAAATGTGTACCTACAGGCATACACACAATTTTATGGATCAACTATTGACCATTTAAGGGTCCATAGCCCTGTATTAGTTTTCTAGGGCTCCCATAACAACATACCATAAATTGGGTGGCTTAAACAACAGAAATGTATTGTCTCACAGTTCTGGTGGATAGAAATCCAAGACCGAGGTGTCAGCAGAGTTGGTTCCTTCAAAGGCTATCACAGAGAATTTGTTTCATGCCTCTTCCCTAGCTTCTGATGGTTTACTGGCAATCTTTGGCATTCCTTGGTATGTAGAAGGATCACCCCAAATTCTGCTTTCATCTTCTTGTAGAATTCTCCTTATGTAAGAGTCTGTTTCAAAATTTCCTCTTTTAATAAGGATGCCAATCATAATGGATTAGTGCTCTACCCTACCCCAACATGACTTCATCTTAATTAATTACGTCTACAATAACCATACTTCCAAATAAGGTCACATTCTGAAGTACTGACTGGGAGTTATGACTTCAACATATAAATTTGGGAGAGGACACAATTCAACCCATAACAGCCTCCAAATTGATTACCCCTGATGTATGTACTATGCGTTCAGAATTGTGCTCACTGTCATATGAGGTAGAAAAAATTGTATCAAGATTTCTACTCTCAAAGAATTTCCTTGAATGGACATGAAACAATGTCTGAAAAATTAGAGATTATTAATTTGTGTGATACAGACTTCAGGTACTAAAAGTACTCTTAATGAGGAGCAAATGTAGTTTTTTTGTTTTTGTTGTTTTTTTAAGTCATAGATAGGCATTAGAATAGTTATTTCAAATAGCCATTAGGAAAAGTAGGATCTCAAAGAAATAAGACCATGTTCATAACAGCACTGCTTATGATAGCCAAGAGGTAGAAGCAATGCAAATGTCAATTAACAGAATCGATAAACACAAGAACAGGAAAGTAACTTTGGGACAATACTATTAACTAAACTATAGATTTTTTATTTTTACTATTTTTTTAAAAATAATTTTAATTAATTAATTTTTATTCGCCAGTTTTTCATTAATGAATTCATTCATGAACAGATAAACACAATGTGGTACATAAATACAATGGAGTACTATTTGGTCTTAAAAAGGAAGGAAATCCTGTCAAATGCTGCAACATGGATGAAACTTGAGGACATTATGCTAAGTGAAATAAGCCAGTCACAAAAAAGACAAATACTGTATGATTCCACTGATATGAAGTATCTAACAAAGTCAAATTCATAGAAAAGGAAAGTGTTGCTTTGCCTCCCACGGACTTGTCACCCCTCTTCCCCTGGGTGACGGAGCCACAAAGGATTACTCAAAGCCCATCTCTTCTGAGCAGTGAGAAGCCCCAAAGGGGTTAAACTCCCAGAACCCTCAAGAGGGAGGCATTCCTTCCTTTTGGGAAATTAACCATGAATTGGGGTTCTCTTCCTGCATTTATTCTCCAGACCAGAAAGTTACAGTAAGAGAACATAGGTAGGGTTATAGTTTAACAATATAGGCTGGTAACATTCAGTAAAACAAGCAAAGTGACATTCCATAATGCAATTTGCAAGAGGTTAAGTTGATCCACAAACAAAAGCTTGATCTTAGCAAACATTGTCTCTCCCTACAGCAATTTCCCAGTATCTTTACATATCAATCAATAACTTGTCTGTCCTTTAGCCAGCAACCTTGCTGTGTTATAATTCTTTATCTTACAACAGAGATTTAAGCCTGGGGAAAATTTCCTGTCTTTTGCAAGGTTAACATTTCTATATATAATTTTAAGAAGTTAGGCTAAACGTGAAGCTGCAGGGCTTTGGGAAACCAGGCACTGTGAAATACATTTGCTTTATGTATACTCCACAGGAAAGTAAAATAGTAGTTATCAGAGGAAGGGAAAAGAGTTGTTTTTTAATATGTATAGAGTTCCAGTATTGCAAGGTGAAAAATTATGGAGATCTCTTTCACACAATGTGAATATACTTAACACAACAAAAATCCACTTCGTTAAGATAGCAAGTCTTACATTATGTATTTTTTACCAAAATGATAATAAGATTACTGAAACAAAGAACTGAATAGATGGGGTTTAAGAAAATATTAGACACAGCTGAAGAAAAAGTTAACCAACTGGAATATAAGACATATACCGTATTAAAGTATGAGGAGAAAATAATAGAAAATAATGAAAAGAAACAGAAGCACAAGGTATAGAATAATTAAATCTGACACATGTGTAATTGGGATCCTAGAAGGAAAGAGGAGAGAGAGAGCTTCAGAAGCAATATTTGGAGATTCTAAAACTGATAATGACAAGCCATGCTTTTAAGGAGCACTTAAAACTTCAAGAACTCTGGTGAAAAAAAAAACAAAACTGTAACTAGGACCATAAAAAGAAATATGCCAAAGGCCAAAGACAAGATCTCAGAACCTTGCAGAGAAGAAAAGTGGGCTTTCAAAAGAGCAACATTGGCACCAAGGACCAACTTCTCAGTAAAAACAGTGGAACAGAAGATTAGGTGCTCATAGGAAATAGCACAAGCTAAACTGGAATTCATCACTCAAGAATGAAAAGGAAAGGGCAGATTAAACAATAGAAAACATGAATTAAAAGGAGAACAGTAATGGTAGGGTACATCTCACTGTATGTAAAGCATACAGCCATGTAATTTGGCTTTGAAACTAAAAGTTATCCTTTACACAGAAAGCATCACAACTCAAAACTCTATGATAATCACATGTCTAATAGAAAATGTATGTCAATAAGGAAAGAACGATTAAATTGATACCAAATAATTTTGTCATTTTTCTATTGGAAAACTTTTTTCTTCACAAGAGTGGCAAAAAATAAACATTCATCAAGGTCATGAAAGATAAGATCGGGGAAATATTAAAAGCTGGAGGCAACTGAGGAAAAATTACTCCCAAATTCAGGATGGATCCAGGATCAGAAATAGAACATTAATGAAAAATTAGTGAATTTAAAAAATAATAATTAGTTACTTAAAATAATAATTTCTTAAAAATAAATAACAAAAATTAAAATCTATGATTTAGTTAATATTGTCCCAAAGTTACTTTCCTGCTCTTGATAATTGTACTATGGTAATGTAAAATGTTAACATTAGGGGAAGGAGGGATTAGAGCTGTAAGCATCTTCTTTGAATCTTAATAATAATAATAGTAGTAGTAAAATAGACATTAGGAAAGGTAATGCAGCACAACATAGACTGCTGTGTTCAAATCCTAGGTGTGTGATTTTGAAAAAGTTACTTAACCTAATACTCATATTCCTTATATGTAAATTGGACATATACTTCACATGGTTGCTATGAAGATTAGTGAGTTAATATTAGTAAAGAGCCTGAGGGGTTGGCCAGTTACTCAGTTGGTTAGAGTGCAGCCTTGTAACACCAAGGTCACGGGCTTGGATCCCCTTACTGCCGGCTGCCAAAAAAGAAAAAAACTGAAATAAAGAGCCTGGCACATAACCAGCACTGTGGAAGTGTTAGATAAAAAAATAAATAAAAGATTGCTAAGAAGTGTTGGCTAGTTAAGAATGTAATTAGCTGAAGTTGCTGTTGGTTAATAAAATATCCAGAGTCTCTGAAAAGAGAGAAAGCAAGGAGAAACAAATCACTGAGAGGAAGACAAGCTAAAGGATTCTTTTCCACTGAGGCTAGAGGAAAGAGGGTGGGATGAACGTCTAGTAACATGTCTAATTGGAAACAGGAAATTGAAGGACTTTCCCATCTAAGAAATGCTTTACTTTTTATAAAATGAAAGCAGGATTCTTGACTAAATATGAATTGGAGGAAAGAGTTAAATCAGGTGGCCTGTGTGTATTTGTGGTTGGGGCAAAGAAATCTTCTGAGAAAGAAAGGAAGTCAGGTGATCCTTGCAACAATGCCGAGAGCTGAACTCCTTGCAAATAAACTAATGATATTTGCTAGAAGGAGAACCTTTATCTGTGAAATTCTCTTAGGAGGATGTTCCTATTTCAGGGTTACTTATGATAAACAAACCTAGGTTCTGTGGATTTAGGGGCACAGCTCTCTAGAAAATATCATACAAGCAGGAGGTATTTCATAACCTAAATGCTTCCTGTTATATAAAGTAAAAACTCACGAGCATTTCCTGGAGTCCTCATCTGTTATTCTGAAACACACACTGTGCATGTCTAACGTAGGAAGGGCAAACTTTGAGAGCTACACACATTGTCTCAGACCTCTCCATGCTTCGCTTTGGCCTCTTGATTGCTTGTCTTTTTCAAATAATAGTAAAGCTTGATACTAAAGAAGATCTCTCATTTATGTGAGTTGATTTATGCATAGTCCAGTCCTCTGGGGTAGCTCAATGAGCAGGCAATGGTGGAGCAGGACGTTTGAGAAAATTAAGTTTGGAATAGAGCAGGGAGCTGACAAAAAAAAAAAGAAAAAACTATGACACATAGCTGGGCAGTGCTGGAGACGCAGGTGAGACTAGAGACAATGCTTGGGCAGTGGCATCGGTCCTCATGGACATGTGATTTCTCCAACAGTGCTCAGCAACCTGAATATTAGAAGAGAAAAGGTGAATGGTGAAGCTAACAAAACTGGTGTTAGTGCTGGTGGTGGTGGTGGTGGTTTTTACTGGCAGTGGGTGACAGGACTGGAGGATACACGAATTGAGGGCACTGGCAAAAAGAGAGAGAGAGAATGGTTGAAATGAGGTATCGTGTTCAAGGTTAATACGGAAGGGAGTAAAAACATAAGAGCTGTATGGCATAGGCTATGGACAAGCTAGATCTGAATTTAAATTATTGCCTTTCCACTTCTCCTGAATAATTTATTTAACCTTTCTATGCTTCAATTTCCTCACATGTAAAATGGGATAGTAATTCCTACCTCATATCAAATGGTTTAAAAATAAGACAATGAGTGTAAAGCACTTAGGGCAATATAAATGCACAAAAGTCGTAATTTTTATTTAATAAATTGGTTGACAGAAAATGAAGAGGTCCGAAAGATCAAGGCCTTGATGAAGTCAAGACATAATTAGCAGCAGTAAAGAAGTGAGGAGATTGAAAGAATCTGAAGCTGGTCAGAGAAAGGAATTTTACAGTTTACAGTTTATGGTTGCAAGGATGAAACAGTTCCAGGAGTAAAAAGAACCAGGATGGGGACCATAAGGTCTCATGGGTAGCTAACATGCATGAGTGTGACAGTCGCTGTCATTGATGAAATCCCACCCATGAGGCTGCTGGCACAGATCCAAAAAGAGGCAGTTTAACATTTTTACTTTTCACTGATGTAAGCATCATGCAGACACAACTTAACTCTACCGTATAAACTCTCAAATAACACTTTTAAATCTGTGTTGAAAATAGATTGATTTAATTTTTATTTCCTATGCAATGAAAACATTGGTGAGGACAATTGTGTTTCTCTGAACCTGTTAACCCCAGTGGATCCTGTTGTGCCTTTTCCCCATGAACAGTACATTAACTGAGGCCTGTTAAGTAATGAGCCAAGAAACACCATTTAATGTAATGGCAGTTTTCATTTCAATTACATTATAAACAATATTCCATTTGGCTAATTTAAAAGATCAAAGCATAATTATTCTACCATAGTTTTTGAAGAACAAATTAGTTTAAATCACTAACAGATTTGCAGAAATTGGTTATGTAATATAGTATTTCAGCAGAATAAATTATTTAAACTAACATAACTTGTTGAAGTTAATAGCGATGCACTTGAAAATAATTCACAGAGATGTTTAATCAAAAGAAAACGTGTGAAGATGGGAAATAGGCAAGTTTTAAAATATACCAATACCAAAATAAAATTAACACAGTTCTTCTACATTTTAGTGGTAAGACTAATCCAGAAAATATGAGGCTTCAAAAAATTTATGTTAGGATTCATATTATCTTTCAATTTAGTTCTTCCATAAACTTTTTGAAGTACCTTCATCCACAGTAACTAATAATTAGAAAAAATAATTGGAACATTTAAGACCTATAAAAACATGACTAATGCTGTTGGACATAATTGTAAGAAATTATAAACCGGTAGGTAAAATTCTAATCCTAAATATTATATCTATATGATATGCATGTAATTTGTTTTAGTATTGATTAGGATTTATTCAGAAAAATAATTTGATTTCTATTGTGAATATAATAAAATGTTATTACATTATATTGACAAATAAGACTTTTTAAAAAAAACTTAGCCTATTCTACCAAACACCCAGCATCCAAATATTTAGAAACTGAATTTTTCTAGATATGTTTTCTGTTTTCTAGTTCTGTTTTGTTTTTATGGCTGAATTTTTCTGGTTTCACATTATATTATATGTATAATACATATTTTTATTATGTGTTATATTTTATTATTTATTATATATTATATTTATATATTTTATTATACGACTATGTAAGTGTACACTTAGTGTATTGTAGTCAGTGAATTTTGTACAACTTTTTTTGTTTTGAGTTTTAGGGTATTTTTGGTGGCTGGCCAGTATGGAGATCCAAACCCAGGGCCGTGGTGTTACCAGCACCATGCTCTTCCAAGTGAGCTAACCAGCCAGCCCTATTTTGTACAATGTTATAAAATTGTAGTCAGTGTGTTTTGCCATATATTTTTGTCAGAATCATTTATTTTTTCCAAATGAAAAAGGAGTAGTTTGACAGATAGTTCTACTATTGTTGTATATTAGTAGGCAAAATTCATTATGAAGTTATAGTGAAGATAATTTTTCCACTGTTAAACCTGTCAAAAAATTAATATGCTATTGTAAAACATTCTTCTCGAAGGTCTAAATGCACTCGTCTTTTTTTCTTGGTTCTTCACTCACATCTGTCCCTTTAATGCAGGATTTGACCAAGGAAGACTCTATCCTCTGACTATTTTCTCTCCTTTAAAAAAATTATTTCAATCAAAGTAATGCATGTTTATTCTAACTAATTGTGATGGTTCATTTTATGTGTCAACTTGATTGGTTTAAGGGATGCCCATACAAATGATAAAAAGATATTTCTGAGGGTATTTAGAACTTTCCAGAGTAGATTAGCATTTGAATTAGTAGACTGAGTACAGATGATCAGCTCTCCCCAATATGGACTGGCATCATCCAATCCATTGACGATCCAAATATTACAAAAAGGCAGAAGAAGAGTGAATTCTCTCTCTTCTTGAGCTGGAACATCCATCTTCTGATTCCAGACATTGGAGCTCTTGGTTCTTGGGAATTTGGACGCAGACTGAATACACCACATGCTTTCCTGGTTCTCCAGCTTGCAGGTGGTATATCATGGAACTTTTTGGCCTCTATAGTTGTGTGAGCCAATTCCCATAGTAAATGCCCTCTTACATATCTCTGTATATCCTATTGGTTCTGTTTCTCTGGAGAACCCTGACTAATAATTCACTAATCAAATACTACAAAAAAATGTATAATGAAAAGCAACAGAATCCCTCTACTTTCCTCCCTATTTCATTTCTATTCCTCAGAAACAACCTCTTAACAATTCAGTTTTAATAACTTTGAATGATATCCTCCTATACACCTTAGTTTACTGATTTAACAACTCTAGATAATACTGATTCAGCAATATGAATTTTGAGATGTAACATATTCATACCCTCTTTTTTCCACCTTTGCCTCATTCTCCCAATGTTTACGGGTGGATTATTATCTTTAATTCTCCTATTGTTTACATTCATCACTTTAAATAACATCCTTCAACCTGTTTCTTGTTCCATTAATTTTAGGTAGAATTTGTTAATTCTCCCCTTAAAATATTAAGATGTTTGGCTCCTTTCCCTTCCTTCTACTTTTCTTCATTCCAGTGTCCCTTCCACATCCCACTTTCTACCGCCTACCTTTTCCTTTTATATTGATTTTCAAGGTTGTTAACATTTACCGTCTTTCTTGCAGCTACAACCAAGCTTTCTGTGCTTTTCCACTGACTGATTCTAAATATAATGACCCAGAAAAGCACTTACATTGTCATTATTAAGTAAATACTGCTCAAAGTTGGACCAAATACTATACTAAGATTGCATTACTTTTTTCTGTATACCTAATGTTACAACCTCCTGAGCCACTCAAAAGTGATTGTGGGGGCTTTGTAAAGGGTCGGTGTGTAATGTGATCATCTAGACTATGTTTTCCAGAACTCCTTTCCCTATATGATTCATGTTAGTTTGGGCCACAAGAGACATTTTGTGTGAGATTTTGAAGGCAGAAGTAGTTACATTGTTTTTATGCTCAGAAGATCGAGGTGGGGCAGCAGGAGCTGTTTCATCTCTTGTACATTTTTACTTATTTACTGGCTCACCATGTGGGTGAGAAGCAGAATCCCAGCCTGCAGCTGCTCCTTCTTCCCCCAGATCTTTCAGTTTCTCCTTCTTCTTCCAGTTTCTTCTGTACCAGGTGTGTGTTTCGTTCCAGGACAAAAGGTGCTACCTTATTGTGTAGAACACACACATCATTAAAGTGGGAGGTGGCGAGAGACTGTCAGGGGTTGCGCTCCGTCCTAGAAGATTTCAGCTCCCACTGGTGAGTTCCAGTGTGCTTATGCCCACTATCTTACACACCTCCCTCCTTATTTAATCTGACTTGCTGACTTCTTTAAGCTCCAACCTCAGATTCCAGAAGTCTTATGGCAACTAAGCAACTTCTACAATTGTGTGTGTATATAACTTATACAAAGATGGTTTCAAACATCAATTTCAAATGCATTGTTTTTTACGTTCTACAATTGCTTAAAATTGTATCACATCTCAGTTTGCTTTATGTTGTTTCCTGACATTTCTAATTACATATCTTTGTTCCTTGAATTTGTAACTTTATCATACCCACATTTTTCTTCCTTCTTAGTCATGTTGTCTGTAGTCCTTTTTTCTCCCAGAGATCAACTTTGTTTAGAGTCCTCTCTCCTTCACCTCCAATCCAGGACTGTTCAAATCAGTAATCCTGGAATTTCACTGACTTTATCAATAGATCCACCGTTTCTTGGATCCCGTATAGTTTTTCTTTGTGTACTTTCCTGTATTTCTGGAGTATATACTGATAGTCACTTACTGAGAAAAGGTTGATAAAGAATAAATCTTTTGAATTTTGCATGTCTAAAAAGGTCTTCAAAGAGCTCTCATATTTGATGCTTTGTGCATAAAAATTTCTTTTCTTCAGAAATTTAAAGAACTTTACAGAAGTTTTTAGTGTCTTTTATCCTTAGTGCTCTGTAAAATTTAATAAGACTATGGTTTTGTGGGGGTCTTTTTATAGTCCTGGACACTTGGTGAATTCTTTTAATCTGAAGACCCATGTCCTTTTCAGTTTTGAATAATTTTCTTCTATTTCTGTCTTTGATAATACTGCTTTCTTCATCACCATCACCCTAACCCACCCCCAAACACATACTATTTTTTGCTCTTTCTAGGACCCTTACTAATCAAAATTTGAACATTCCATATTTGAACCCTATCCTTCATCTTCTTACTAGCATTTCCATTACTTTCTCATTTTGGTCTACTGTCTGGGAGATTATGAAATTTTTTTCTACTTCAGCTCTCTTTTATTCTCTAACAGTTCCCTTTGCATTGCCTTTCTGTTTTCGGATTAAGAATAATATCTTTTTCAATATCTCTGACTATGTTAAATATTTCAGGTACAATGGAAAGGACATTGAACTTGAATCAAAGATCTGGACCCTGACAATCTAACTTGTTAAACAAATATAACATTAATGATTTTATAGGATTATTGTGAGTATTAAATAAGATAATTTATGACAAAAATCTTTAAATAATAACATATATAAGTATAACATTAGAAATGTATTTATATTGTTATATATCCCTACGTGATAATGTTTCTGAGCATGGCATTTAAATGTTTTCATGAACTTACCTTTATAGTCTTATTTCCTCCTTGTTCCATACACATAAAATTCTTCTAGCCACATCACACATTTTCTGAGTTACTTTTCTGCTGTCATATCTCCATGCCTTGATTTTAAGTGTGTGGTGGAGACTGCCATATATCCCCAGTATTCATTTTCACATCTTCAGTATTAAAATCCTCAGGTTTTAGCAAAATATTTCATTTCTCCACATCACCTCTTTTCAGGTTGAAATAAACAGAATCAGCACAAGCAATTTCTGGTAAGTGTCCATAAACAGAGGAGGCATGATCTTCTCACCACCTTCTCCCTTCCTGCTGGCTGGAAAGTAGATATGATGGGTGGAAATCACGTGGCCGTCTTAGAGACTGAACTGCAAGCTACATGTGGAAGATGTTGGAGAAAGAACATAAAGGGAATACCCTGGCTTCCTACGTCTGGAGCACAATGCTAATGCTAGATGAACTATATCCAGATTTCTTTTACAGGAGACGGAGACAATTTCCTAGCTTTTTGGACCAGTGTTATTTTGAGTTTTCTACTACTCAATGATGATTCTAATTCTAACTAATATACTCCCCATGAGTGCACGATACTATTTATTCATCTTTTATGACCCAATTAAAGTATCATCTTCTCCAGTAAACCATGCCTAAATTAACACTTTCTAATCAGATTTTTTTTTGAATATTCACATATTTATTATCTGTTTTTAAGGATATTACCATTTGTCCATATTTGCTAAATAAAACACATTACAAATACAGGTTAGTGCTTATTAAAAGTGCAGATTCCAGGGCCCCACCCTGAACCTATTCAATTAGAATCCCTGGAAGCAGAGCTAGGCATCTGCATTTTTAACATTCCTTCCTCCCTCCTCCCCCCTCCCCCATGATTCTTTTTTTTGTTTATTTTGTCGATATACAATGTGGTTGATTATTGTGGCCCATTACTGAAACCTCCCTCCCTCCTTCCTCTCCCCGCTCCCACCCAGCAATGTCCTTTCTGTATGCTTGTCGTGCCAACTTCAAGGAATTGTAATTGTTATGTCTTCTTCTTCTTTCTAATCAGATTTAATGTCCTGTCGCTAGGGTAATATCTTTCATGAGATAAAGGACCCTGTTTGTTTTATTGGCCACCGTATGCCTAGTGCCTAGAACAATGTGTGAGGCATATTAGGAGGTCTTTAATAATTATTGAATATCCATAATTCTGTGACCCTTAGGACTTTTTGGCTATTACAACTACAACACACTTGCTTTTCCCCAAGCCTCTCCCCCAACTCAAATTGTAACCTCACTAATGGATAAAACCATATATGTCATATCATCTACTTTGCTCATTAATATATGGTACATGACTAGCAACACTGATGAAGTGAATACTTCAAATGAGAATAAATTTAATAATATATAAAGATTAAACTTTTAAACAAAATTTTAACAAAAGTATTCCAATTTTTGTTGAACTACATTAAAACTGCCATCAAAAATAGTTTTTCCTCTCTCCTGCTGATACTGAGACAATTTAGTGATTCTGTCTTTATATAAAACCTCGTAGAGCAAACCACAGTCTGACTTTGGGCAATTTATTAATCTTGCAAACCTCAGTTTTCTCATCACTTATATTGGGTTTAGATCTGCCACATTTGGTATCTTGGACTGTGCTTAGCACTTGTCCTCAGTAAATGGTAGCTACAGTTCCTAAAATGATGAATAAGACCCATTATCTTTCAAAGTTAAAGATCTAAGGTTTTAGGTATGCTCATTTATACAGCAAATATTTGCCTAGTCCCTACAAATGTAACAGTGATCGAGATGCTGGGACCCAGGTCCATGCTCATCCTCCAGGAAAATAGCTGCTAAAGAAATCACAAACATGATGACAAAGACTGGGGAAGAAGAGCAGGATGCTGTGACCACTTGCAACTGAAGACGCAGCCTCAGGTAAGCAGGTAAGCAGAATGCACCAGTGAAGAAGTGTGTGACGGAGATAGGAGGTAAGGAGGGTTATCCAAGGTGTACAAACAACATGTTAAAAGGCCAGAGGGGAGAGAGTGGTGAGAAGGTGAAACTGAGACAGGTCTCCCTGTGGCCGGAGTAAGAGTGAGGGAGGGGTGGGAAACGAATTTGCGGAGCAGGCAGGGGCCAGATCATGCAGCATTTGCAGGTCACGGTGAGGATTTGGGAAAGCTACTGTAGTGATTTCGAAGAGTGTGAGGGACTGATGGCTTAGGTTTACGTTTCAAAAATCGCTCTGAAAATATTCCTCTTCCCCAGGCTCTTGGCCTCTTTACCATTTAGTTTCTACTTACCCTTTGGAACTCAGCTGAAGTGATATTTCCTTGGGGTGGTGCTCCCTGACATCACAAATTACATCTGGTTCTCCTGTTACACACCTGTATTTCTCCTTCAGAGTATCACAAAGAGAATAGAATAGTTAATAATATAAAAAACAGCTTGTGTGTAAATAGGCTATTTTAAAACAAAACCATTTCACACAGATTTTCTATTTAAACAAAGTCTATCATTAATTTTTTGAAACACTATCACCTCTTAATTATATTTTTAGTAGAGCAAGTCCAAGTTCTATAAGATTTTATTTTATTATAAATCAATACTTGTGAATATATGTGCATATACAAAAATGTATGTATATAAATGGGAATAATTTAAAATATAAAATATAACATATTTTTAGAATAATAGTATTTATTACTATTTTATCAGCACCACACTCTCCCGAGTGAGCCACAGGCCGGCCCTTTATTACTATTTTAAATTATAACATGTTCTATTTGAAGCAAGGGACTGAATACACATATCTGTCACTTACTTAACAGTCTGTATTTTAAATATTAAATTTAATTAACATATTTTTAAAAATAAAAATAGTTCACTGAGTCTTTCTCTTAAAATCATGGTAGTAGTGCTAAAATTCTTTTGATTACCTTCTCTTGTTATCACACCTCGCATTTCTTTCAAATATTGAAAAATTGATGTGAACAACATGTTGTTCCCATATGTAAGACAAGCTAACTGGTTTTTTTTAGCAACAAAAGTCAAGTCGTGGGAGAAACTGGAAGGAGACTGACATATTAATCCTTAAAATGGAAAGGGGAGTATAAATGAGAAGTAAAAGGTTATGTAAATGAAGGAGGTTAAGACCTAAAAGGTTGTGACTCAGTCGGATCATTCTCATTACAGAAACATTAACACAAATGAGTACAATCTGCAGGCCAGCTAAATCTAAATTGCACGACAGCACCCAAGGGAACTGAAACAATTTCAATAGTTTCCTTAAACATAGAGCTAAACAATTTGAGTTTGAAAGAGTTGCTAAGTTATTTAGAAGAACTGCATAATCTTTAACAGTAAAATATTGAACCAAAGTGATTTTTTGATCTATTACTTATTTCTAGAGAGCAATAATTTTATTATTCACATATTCTGAATGAGCTTGCATCAATCACTATGAGACATTCAATCAAATTCATCTTGCAAAATGAAATGGCAAATGCATTTAAATTTAAGAAAACCAATTTGGGACAACTGACTACAATTAAGAATGTTCACTAGGATGAGGTCTACTAGATTCATGAACATATGAAAAGGAGACTTAGAAACACTAAAAGCTAAATACCAGAGTTAGGATGTGAACATCCAACTGAAAAAAATGAGATTGGAAAGGTCATATGAGTGAGTGAATAACTGAGTGACTCAGTATATACATGAGTGTGTATAGTGTGTGTGTGTGTGTGTGTGTGTGTGTGTGTGTGTGTGTGTGTGTGTGTGTGTGTGTGTGTGTGTGTGTGTGTGTGTGTAGAGTCACAGTTAAGGTTAACAAAAGGAGGAATTGTAATTCTTCCTCCCTCTCTACCTCCATCCCTCACCACCATCAGAGAGTAGTAAATTCTCCATCCTTACTCCTCCTATAAAATAAGAACTTGGAATTTTGTGAGTTTATTGCTAAATTATAGAAAATTTACAGAAAATGCCTGGAATTAAGAAAAATATGCCCTGAAGATACGATATCAAGCAAATTCCCTTTCTGAAACCAAGCTTTTAGGGAGAAGCAGAAGGTTCCCTGCCACTGTCTTGAGTGGATAGTCTGAGCAAAGAGCATCCCCAGCTATCATTCCTGAAAGCACACGACGATCAGCCCAAAGCGAGCTGTGCCTGCTTGTGAAGCAGGGCTTTTTCACCATTAGTTTGAAGCTCAAAAAGATGGTGCTTCCTTAAGAGTAATTAAATTTGATGCCCTGAGCTTGCTATAGTTCCAGTAACACCTTCAACTGGCTCCTCCCCAAGGAGCACCATATTAATGTCTCTCGCAGGCACTGTTGCCAATTTAATACTTTTGACTGCACAATCTTCAAAAGAGTAGTTCTAAATTTAAGTAAAGCGCTTGCCATGATTCCATAAGTTAACACATTTGCTTGCCTGCACTCTTTCAAAAACAGTAATTGAATCACTGCCAAGTGCAGAACACCAGGGTAGGTGCCTCAGGAATGCACAGCCACATACAAGAAAGAGTTGGATGTGGTTAAAAAAAAAAAAAAAAAAGTACAGTCAACAATAACACAAGGCAGAGTGTGGTGAATGCCAAAAATCGGATTTAAAGGCTACTGGTATTCAGCGAAGGCAGAGAACATATACCTACTTTTCTTTTATTCCACTTCCGTAATCCACCTCCAATGACCTGTTCCCCTGTCCCCCAACACGCCAGGACTCATCTCTGTCCAACCAGCCACCCAGACTAGATCTCTGCACAGACTTTAGTTTCTCTGTGTTTTTAACTTCCTAAACTTTTTGTCTTTTAACTATGTCCACTCTGCAAATTCTCAACAAGAGAACATTTCAAGCTTTCAGTGTTTTTATTCCTAAAAATAGGTATTCTTGATTAAGAAAAAAAACAATCACCATCACACAATTGTAGAGAATGGTTCCACTGATACAAATTCAGGATGTCTGACTGCACAGAGGCCATCAGAACAACCTGTTAATTCTTTGACTTTCCTCAGTCCTCACTCAGCAGATGTTGCCTGAAATCCCAGAAAAAATCAATCGAGGTCGTGAAGTGTGACTTCCTTCCAAGTCTGGTTCTCACACTTGCTTCCACAGGCTATTTTTCTCGTCCCCTTCTATCTGAGCCTAATTTCTCCTCCAGTTTTCCAGAGCTCAACCTGTCTTCTCCAAGACCTTCCTTCCTCAACTTTTAGTCCTTCTAATCTTCTATTTGTTCCTCTTACTGGCTTTTTTCCATTCCACTTAGCAAACATATAAATTTCTCCCTCTTTGCAAATAACCTTCCCATAGCTCTGTGTGCCCCTTTCTCTCTTGACGCCACCTCATTGGTGTGTGTAATCATTGTCTTTTTTCTGATTATAAAGGTTCCTTGTAGAATATTTGAAAAGCACAAAAATGTATAACTAAATAAAAGCTACTGCAATCTTATGGTCCAGAAATGATTATTTTGGTTAACTCTTTAACATGTTGGTGTATTCCTTCTAGAATTTTATTCTATTCATTTATGTGTGTGAGCTGTTTTACTTTGCAATAAAATTTTAGCTTAAGTATAATATAGTTTAAAACCCAATGTTTTCACTTTATTATATCAATAATATTACCTTTGTCACAAAATATTTTCCAAAAAAACACTTTTAGTGGCTGTGTTTTAGTCTATTTATTGCTGTGGTACACATTATTTTCTCTACACTTGATATTAACAATATCTTATATTTGCCAGCTTAATAGACAAATAAATAAATACATAATTATTTTAATTTGTATTACTTTGATTATTAGAAAGTTGGATATTATTTTATCTATGTTTACTTACTGCTTTTTGTATCTCTTATGAAATATCTGCAAATTTTTGTCAACTTTTTATTTATTTATGAGTCTATCCATGTTAACAATATTAACACTTTTAAAAATTTTATTGGTAGTATTAACCTTTTCATATGTATACCAATAATTTAGGTGTCTTTTATATACAGTGCTTTTCAATTTAAATTATCAAATTTCCTTTTAGATTTATTTTGTGGCTTTTATGCACTGCAAATCATAGCCCTCTTCCAGAAGATCTACATGATTTTCTTATTCTTATGAGCTTCAGCTGTTCCCATTTCACTCTCACACTCCTGTAACTTATTCTGGACTACAGTATGAGGTGAAGACCAATTTAACTTGGTGTTTTTCATAATAGCTAACAGTGATGTCAGCAGCGCGTATTACATCATTCTGTTTCCTCTGATTGTGAGGCCCTTTGCATCTTTCTCTTGCTCTGTTCACCAACTCAAGCAGGCCGACCTACATTGACTGTTTACCACACTCTTAAGAATAGGCTTCCAGAGCTTCCAGTGTAGACACTAAAGGGAGAAAGAGAGGAGCAAAGGTATTTCTCTCCTCTTTCTGCCTCAGGTGGTGCCTTGGGTAGAGGTTGCACTCTTTTTCTGGCCCTTACCCCTGCCTGGACAGACCCACCATGACTCCACCTCCTACTATATGATCCAGCCCTGGGTTCTGGGAATTCCTCCCCCTCCGTTTGATCCGCCACCCTAGACGTATAGCAGCTGCCTGCTGTCGCTCATCCATGGGTGGCTTCTCAGTCTCTTCTCACCCATATAACCCACTGCCTGCATTACATTCCCTCTTCTTTAAACGTTCAGTTAAATTCCAGTTTTCCTGTTTGGAACATAATCTTGCCTATTCATTGATCTATGTGTTCTTTTCTGTACCATGGCTACAATTTTAATGATTATAACTTTTACAAAATACTTTAACTTTACTTGTCTTTTTGAAAATGTTATTGCCTAATTTTGTTTTGGAAAAAAACTAGTTTTTCCAAGTGATCTTTAGAATTATTTTTTCAGCTTTGATTACATTTTATCCCATATATGCTTATAGATACACTTACATGAGTAAATATAAACATATATACAAAATGTTTGTTAAAGAATTTTTTGTACTAGCCAAAAAAAATGGAAAACAATCAATATTAAATAAATTATGATAGATTTATATAATGGGATACTCTAGGTCTTTAAAAAATATGGTTCATACACTGGTATAAGAGCATAAATTGCTATAATTATTTTGAAAAACTCTTTGGCAGTATATAATAGAACTAAATGTATGGATACCCTGTCATCCAGCAATTCCAATTCTAGGTATATACCCAACAGAAATATGTGCATATGTTTACAAAAAGATGTGTAAAGAATGTTCCCAGCAGCTCTATTCAAAATATCATCAGTGTGGATACAACCTAAATATCCACTAAAAGAGAAATGTATTAATTGTATTATATTCATGTAATGTAATATCACAATGAAAAGAAAAACCAAACTACTAAATAACATTCATAAATGTAATGTTAAGTATAACAGACCAGACACATAAATAACATATTGCACTATTCCATTTACTCAGAATAGTAGTTGCCTTTGGGGGATTATGATTGGAAAGGGTCATAAGAAAGGGATGATTTCTGTACTCTTCTGTATATATGATAGATTTCTATTTTAGAAGTTAAAAAATGTATAAGGTAGATACATATGTATTGATGCAGAAAGACATCCAAGTTATACTGCTAAGTTAAATAAAGTAGTTGCAGAGGGGTATGTAGTCCATATGTGTAAGGAAAGGCATATATATGTGTGTGTGTATAAATATGTATTCGTGTATGAATACACACACATACACACATACAAGAAAGAGAGATTAAGAGAAAGGGAAATACTTTGATTTTTTCCCCATATACATGAACTATTATTATAATAAAAAATTGCTAATAAAAAAACCCAATGGAATATTTGTGTTAAGTTGCATTACAACTATAAATTAATTTAAGAAAATAATTCTACCTTATAATATTGTTTTTCTAGCCACAAATATGGTAGGTCTTACCATTTGTTCAACTCTTCTTTTATACCCTTAAGTTAAGATTTAACTTTCTATAAGCACAGCATGGCTCTTGAGAGGTTAATCCTGTGTGTTATTTATTTATTACTGATCTTGTGAATTAAATTGCTTAATATCTAAGTTCCTCAAAAGGGAAATCTAATCTTTTCTCTACGTGCTTATTTCCCATCATTTCTAACCTGCTCAACTCTAATAAAGCTGTTCTGGCAGATACTATCAGTTGCCAAGTACAACAGATGGCTTCTTTTTCTCAGCATGACACTTTGACACTTATTAATTCATTAATTCAACAAATATTTGTTGATCACTTGATATATGCTAGACACAGTGCCATACACTGCAGGTTCAAAGGTGAACACAAGCCCTACCCCTCAAATTGCTTATACCTTAATGGAGCAAACAATAAATGTGAGCTTAGAACACACTCCTGCTATGTGCCGAAGTAGAGAAAAACACCAGATTTTATGGACATATATCAGAGAGACACACAACCCAGGCTTGAGTTATTAGGAACCACATCCCAGACCAGATGCTGTGTAATTGAAACTTAACTCTTACGAGATAAAGATGTGAATAAAGAACAATCTAGACATGGGTAAAATTATCTCATAATCTAAAGAAGGTCAGAATCAAGAGAAAGAACAGCACATTTCAGAATGTTTAATTCAATATGGCTGGATTATAGAACGTGAGGTAGGTAATTGTAGAAAGTTAGACTTAAACAGTTAGTAGAAGACAGACCATAAGGTCTTTAATGGCATCCTAAGGAGTATGGAGGTCAGTGACAAGCCACTAAAGATATTAAAGTGGGGGGTTGATATGATTGAATTTGCATTGTAGAAAAGTGAGTAAAACTGCAGGGAGAAGAACAGATTAGAATGGCAGGAAGAGAACTGGAAGCAAGGAAGCCCTGCTTGTTTAAGTCCTGGATAGTGGAACTGAAGAGAAGTCATGGGATTCCAGAAGTCATAAAGAAGTAAAAGGGAGAAGAGTCAGTAATTAACTAGGGGTGAGAGGGAAGGGTTGAGGGGAGTCCAGGATGAAAGCCAGGGTTCTGACCTGGCAAACAGAGTGAACTGTAGCTCTGTTCACTGAAATGAGCAAACAAGAGTACAAGCAATTTTGAAAGGGCAGAGAGTGATGTTTGAGACACGGGCTTTGATGTGCTTGTGTGAGACAGTGGGAGGCCGTGATGTGTGGGGGCCTGGGCTTCAGGAGTCAAGTCTGGGAAGGAGGGCTAGACTGGAGAATCACGGGCATTAGGCAAGTGAAAACAAGCAAGTGAATGAGATCACAGAGGGAGAAAACAGCCCGAGAGGTTAGGGACAGACCCTGTTCAGTCAGGTTTGGGTACGAATCTGGCTTTTGCTACTTGCTACCTCTAAGACCATGCTCAGGTTCTTTAAGCTCTCTGTGAGGTGAGAATGATAACAGTATCTACCTTATAGGATTTTATGAGGATTAAAATATTGTACATATAAAGTATTTAATACAAGTAAGAATTCAATAAACATCAGCTATAATTACTATTGTGGTTGTTATAAGTTTGAAGACTGACTCTGATGACCTGACATTACAAAAAAAAAAAAAACAGAGAAAAGCAATTCATAAAGGAGTCAGAAGCAGCCAGAAGGCTAAGAAGAAAGTCAGGATAAGATCACGTCACACAGGCCAAAGGCGTGGGGGGTGGGGGTGGGGGTGGGGGAGGACCATTTCAAGAAGAAAAAATAGACAGCAGCTTACACTGAAGTGACAGAGGCAAGTAAAATAAGGACTTATTTTGCACCAAACTGTCTTAATGAGCGTAGATTCAGTGGTATTCTAGAAACAAAAGCCAGATTACTTCAGGCTGAGGAATGAGTAAAAAGTGAGGAAATGAAGATAGTCTTTACAGTCAGTGACTATGAAAGGAGAAAGAAGACGGTAGAAAAGGGTAGATGTGGAGGAAGTTTGCCTGGTTGTTAATAAAACAGTAGCGAGTTGAGCATGTAAATGCTAATGGGAAGAAACCTTGTGATCAGGGCAGTTGCCATGTTGGAGAGAAAAGCTAGGAAATTGTAGAAAGTTAAGGACAAGGTGGGAGAATATGAGGGTCCAGGACACAGAAGCAGGAATGACCTTGGGCAGAAAGAGGGACATCTACAGGAGAGAAAGGAGGCAAGAGAAGGGGCAGGAGCAGGAAGGTTTACAAGCGTGGTGGAAGAAGTTTGTGGAAAGTACCATCTAATATTGCCTGTTTTCTCTGTAAATTGTCTGTTCTTAGTGAAGTGTGAGACAGAGAAGTCAAAGGCTTAAAGAGAAAGAAAATATGAAAAAAGTGTTGTGGAAATTGAAAGATGAAACTATAGAAGATACTCAGAAAATTTTCCAGGCAGCTTTCAGGACCCAGTTGTTGTTGAAACTGCTCATTTGTCAGACCATCAGGTGTGTTGGTTTGTGCTAATTTTCTCCAGCAGCACTTAGCCCAGGAAGGAGAATGGAGAATGTGGACATTAAAACAGACTTCAACTTTGGTTTTGCTGGTAGATTCAGGGGAAGGGGAAAATGGTAAGAGTTGAGAGAACGGACAAGAAGGGGGATCAAATATTGGATTATGGACAGAGAAAGAAGTAAAGAAAGGAGGGGACCATGGACAAAAATGAACAGAGCAAGATGCTGTAGATCCTGATGAGGTTGAGGAATAGCGGTGGTAAGATCTGGAAGGATAAGAGTTTGTAATCCTAGAGCAGCTTGTAAATATTTCAGAAAAGGAGCACTTTCCGATGACAACTTATCTGAGTGGAAGGGATAGAAGTGACTATCATTTATGGAATGGATTTGAAGATCACTGGTGTAGAAAAAGCCCACCAGCAGGAAACTAGACTGTTCACTGGAAGGCCCAATGATCACTGAAGCTACCACAGATAATGACAGAAATGGCGCAGAAAGCAAGATGCATCCTTTGCCAAAATGTACAATGAATGAGATGTAATGAAGAGAAAGCTTGTGAGAGCTAGAGAGCTGTAGAGGGTGATACTGTAAAAGTGTCATGAACCTCAAAGGAGGAGAAAAGATGAGGAATCACGTGTCCAGGTGTGGCACTGAGACATGAGACTGTTGACCCTCCCAGCTTGGTGGGAGAAACGGGTGGCACCCCCTTAAGATAGCTGCTAGAGAAGCTGGTTTTCAGTGAAGGGCCAGGAAACAATGACAGGAATGTGAGGCAGGCTGGGATGCAATGATTCTAATTGTAAACATTTCATTCCTGAACAATTGTAATAAACTCATATTGGCCCCCTGTGCTTCCAGCTTTGCTCCTTTAAATTTCATTTTCCATTGTATATCTGGATTATATTATATAAAATGTAATTCTAATCCTGTCATTCATCCCCCTGATTAAAATCCTCCACTGTTTTCATCAAATCTACAGTGCTAATTGCAAACTCCTTAAATTAGATTGTATACAAGTCTCTCCAATTATCTGGCTCCTGTCCACTTTCCCATCCTGTTTCTCCTGCTGTACAGAACTACATGATATTTCCCCAAACTCCACACACTCTACATGGAGATAAGGAAAAAAAAACACTCCAGGTAGAATAAACAGTTTGAAGAGAGATGTAGAGACAGGAGCATTAAGCAATGTCAAGAGATATAATTTAACTGGACTACAAAACATAACTAGAAGATAAGATATGAAAAAAATAAGGGTTTCTCATATCTATGATTCTTGAATGAAGTACTGCCTCTTTGAAATATGTTAAAAGGTAGATGGTGTTAATTTCTCAGTGAGTTTAATTTTGTTTTTTATTAGGACACACTTGTCTGATGTTGCTTTTAATAATTACTGTACACATTACCTTTTCCTCACCTTTCCAAGTTCCACAGAGTCAATTTTTTTAATGTTGAGAGGCATGATGCCTAAGAAGTACTCTTTACAGCATAACAGGCACCTTGCAAAAATGTGTGTGTGTATATTTTTCAAAGATAATGAGGAGAAAGATTTAAAATCTGTTCAAATGTTTTCTGGCAAAATGTATGCAAATCATGCCAAAAGGAATTGCATGTTGCATGCCTTCAATCTGTTTTTGGAATATTTGTAGATACAGGCAACATCTGTTCCACTGGACAGAGATGTACTGTAAGTGCTAATAACTTTGGAAAGCCCGGATTTTAAAAGTTTGTACTTGGGAACTCAGTATTTTTTAAACAGATACATGTTGAAATTCTCTTCTAAACTTAAAAAAAAAAATTAAATCACAGAAATTGTAAAGAAAATATTTTGCAAAATAAACCAAAGTGAAACTTAAGGAATTTTTCCGAGTTGATTTAATCATGTGTTAAATATGCCTATTGGCAAAATATAATATTGCAGCCCCACTCTGTTAAGCATAGCTGGGGAGGAGAGAAGGAAGATAAACTAAAGGACCTATCTGTAAATATATAAAAGGGAATCCAATTTTGTGCAAAAGCAAAAGCTGTTTAGTCTTGCAAGGAGATGAATATGGGTATAAACAAAATCCAAGTGTAAGAAAAATGTTGAGAAATTATCACTGGACTGCAAATAAAATGGCAACAATTCAGTAGAGATTCTTGATTTGGCCAGCACACGTCAAGACTACACCTGGCTTGAGATTAGTAGACCTGTAGCTGTTTCTGCAACAGCAGTGACCAAATCAACTGGAGTAATATTGTTTTAGAAAGCATAGATCTGAATATATGAAAATAAGATTTTTTTAAAGCAAATTTTATCTGTTTCACAGTGTCTCTCAGATAAATTACATGAAATAGTAGACTTTTTTATGGCCAGGAAAAATGTCTTTGAGAGTATGCTGATTGTCATTAGGCAGTATTTTTCAAATTTCAGGGAGTCATCAACTACTGGGTCACGAAATCCATTTGAATAGGACATGACTTTTTTCTTGAAATATAATTTATTATATATATTTGTGGAGTGCACAGTTGACTATCAATACTTGTGTACAATAAGTGATGATTAAATCAGGATAATTAGCATATTTGTCATTATAAAATGTAATCATGCTTTGTGTCCATTAACCGATTTCTCACTAACCCCTCCTCTTATGTCCCCTTTCCTACCTCTAGTAATCACAGTTCTGTTCTCTCCTCTGAAAGTTCAACATATAATTGTGATCTTCCTTCCATCCTTTTTCCTTCCTTCCTTCCTCCTTTCCCTTTTTCCCTCCTTTCCTCCTTCCCTCCCATTTATGAGTGAGGACAGGCAGTATTTCTCTTTCTGCACCTGGCTTATTTCATTTGACATAATTTTCTCCAAGTTCATCCATGCTGCTGTGAACAGCACGATTTCATTCTTTTTTACAGATGAGTAGTATTCCACTGTGTATATATACCACATTTCCTTATTCACATTTTTAAATGAAAAATAACAATAGAAAATATGAAATGGAATCACAGATAGTAGTGGTAAGGATTATTTTGTTAAAATTTGGTTTCAAATGTGTATGTGTGAACAATATATAAAAAGTACTTCAGATTGTCAATCACAGTCAGAAAAGTTTGAAACCCATGGTCAAAGGGAACACCACCATAGAAAATGTCATAGTATCTCCTCTCTGGAGGCTGACCTAGTTGCAATTCAATCTAAAGGAGCAGATCTAAATTAGAAAAGATACTGGGGCAGATAAAAATTTTCGACATTACAGACTCCTCTGAGGGCCAGCAGTACAGAGAAGCTAAGTCAGCCAAGGAAAAATCTAAGGGAAGTAATAGTGGGTGGAAGTTACGACAGTGCTCTACTCCCACCCTTTCAACTGGGAGAGACCAGACTGGGCTTTGGAAAAAGATGAGGACGTCTGCACCCCGCCCCACCCCCGTAGAGCATTCACCCTATTTCTCTCTAGTGCACAAGGAAATTATAGCAAGGGAATACTTGACTGGTTTTGTAATCAACAAAGAAGGTGTGCCTCATTCAATGTTGTAATAAGCTGTGGAATCAGTATATCAAAGGCATATAGGTACTGGTCCTCAGATGCTAAACATCTCATGTGATTTCAGAGTTCATATGCTAAGGCAGAGACCAAAAGCCTGCATATCTTGTGAGTTGAAAAGCCACTGTTGTGTGACTGGATGACAACTGTAGTAGTATCTTGCTTGTCTAGCCTGTCCAAAGAATGAGAGGTGAAGACACTGATAGCGATGGGTGACCTGGGATAGAGAACCAGGTGGCAGGGAGACAGGTTAGGAGGGGTTTCTTTTCCACTTTTGCAACTTTTGAATTTTAAACTATATGCATTTTACTAGTTGAAAAAAGTGATAGTTTGCATTTAGGAAAGTAAGTATCTCACATTAGTGAACTTTGTAGATAAAGTAAATTTGTTCTGTATGGGACACCATGTTGACTATTCTGGATCCTTTTTATTAAAAATCTCTGATTTTCTCTTTGTGGTAACATGTCCAAGCTCCAGAAAATGAATCAAGCTTAGCTTACACCGAGCCAGCAATGGGCCTTGGGTGGGCCACTGAGAAGTCAAGTATGCTGAGGCTTCTAGGAATGAGTTTCCTCCCTGACGAAAAGAGACAATGTTCAGGGAGTTCTGAGGAAAGTGTTCTCCAGGCCACACCTAGCTATCTCCCTTCCTCCTTTGGACTTGGTGTGAGATTATGATATAAGAAGCTGCCCCAGCAATTTAATGTTCCCAAAGGTGAGGCCAAGGGCATTAGAGAAACACTTGTCCCAGGACCCTGATACTTGTAGCTCAGCTAGACCAACTCTAATTGCCTCTATCCATAAATCATGTGGGTAAACGTTAAGTTCTCTTTTGGTTTAAACTTTCACTAATTTCAGCTAAACTGTATTGCACTGCTAACTGCACATGCTGAAATATATATTTTTAATTTAATAATTTTGACCATTTTTATAAAACATATGCTTGTCTGCTGGATTAAATAGAATGCATTGATTTTTACTTAACTTTTAGTTAATTGTTTGGTATTGTCATTATGAGCATAAGTTATTATACTGTAATGGATGAAAAATATTACAGATATATGCCCTCTAAGTTATAAACTCTTAAAGACAGGCACAGTACCTTATTAATCCTTGATCCCTGATACTACTAGCATAATGATAATACCTTGCATACAATGGTGGTCACTTATGAACTACATATTGGTTAATTAATCATTGCATTAAAATGCTGAACATGCACATTTATCTCCTCTCCAATTCCAAATCACTAAGAATTACAAATAGTTATAGATACACATAGATATATACATATACACAATATGTGTATATCCATATAATACATGCACTTAAGTGTATGTATATATTATATATATACTTATACTATATATATACTTACACTATATTTTTATATATATACTTATACTATATATATATATATAAGAATAATTTTCTAACAGTGCTGCTGTGCTAGAAAACAAAAGGGTGCTATCAGCAGACTGGAAATTTTAAGGAATCCCTAAGAGAAAACAGACAGAATCAGGTAGGCAGAAAAAAACGCAACCACAAAAAAAATCTCAACAGGCAACATCCCCAGAGCTGCTCACATTTACAGAATGTCCAGATTTAACAAATATAAGTACAGGACACCAGTTAAATTAGAATTTAAGATAAACAATAAATAAATTTTGAGATTATAAACTATTACAAAGCATTAGAAAAATATTGAGAAACCTTCCTAAATCATCCTAAGATAATTTTATAATCTTGGCATTTAAACTAGACAAAGAAGGCACATAAAATAAAACTATAGCTAAGCTTTCCTTTAAATATAGCTGCAAAACTTTTAAATAAAAATTTAAAAGATTAAATAATAGCAATGCACTTCAAAACATTCGTGAAAAAATCAAATTAAAAGATAATATGAATCTTTCAATAAACTTTTTGAAGACCCTCCATATTAAAGGTTGTCTTGATACCAGGAATGCAAGGAAGGCTCAACACTATAACATACTTTTAATATAATTTTTTTAAAAGATTAAAGAGAAAAACCATCAAGTCATCTCAATAAATGCAAAAATTATTAATTGAAAGTGACATCTATTTAAGTTTTTTGGTTTGGTGTATATAGAATATGGGTGACCTTTGAAATATATAAAATGTATATATTATAAAAGAAACAATTGATAAATTTGACGTTAACATTTAAAATGTGTACATGGAAAAAAGAATAACATTCCTACCAATTGTTAATTCTTACCATTAAGCAATTTATAATCTTCAGAAGAAATGGCTCAAAGGTAAAGAAAGTGTAAGTTAAGGAAGGCAGGGGGAACTACCAAATGTTCAAGGCCTGCTTTGTACTTGACACCATGCTAGCGGCTTGACATGGGACAGCCCATTTCATCTCAGGTACTCTTCATCAAACCTGCAAAGGTTGTATCACTATCATCATTTTGCTGGAAAGGACACTTACCTTTAATCATATATCAAGTAATCAGCTGACATGAGATTTAAACTAAATACTTTTAACACCATCTTGTCTTCCTGCAAGATAAGAAAAAGAAAACATAAGAAATTATGTGAAAAAAATTGCATGAGTGATAAAATGCTTGCTAAAGTAGTTAAGTAACTAGAATATAATTAATTAATTTTAAATGAAATTAAAATGCACATGAAACAAATAGTTATTTAGTATATTGTAAGGGGAAAACACAGGATGAGAAGATGGAAGCAGGAGGCTGTTGTAATGTTTTAACCTAACGCAGAGCCTGGACCAGTCTTCCAGGGGCAAATTTGCAAAATGTTCCAAAGTGCTAAATAGGATTCAGCTAGAAGAGAGATCATTTGAACTTACTTCCTAGGCTTTAAACTAGACTGCTGGCATATTGACAGCACCGATTCTATTAGTAAAAAGTAGCAAACAGCTAAACATGTGACCCATCCAAGACTATCTCTGGGCTGGCTGGTTAGCTCAGTCAGTCAGAGCACAGCCTTGTAACACCAAAGTCATGGGTTTGGATCCCCATACTGGCCAGCTGCCAAAAAAACTAAGACTGTCTCTTGTGGAGTCAAATGAGTTGTCACTAATTTCTATATACTTCCATTCCGAATACTAGGTGCAGTGATCTTTTTTCTTGAAAAAGTTCCTGGCTCCCTGAGTGGAGTTAGTCAAATCTTTGTCAAAAGAATTCTTTGGGGAAAACTTGAGATTTTCAGACTGTCCTGATTTAGAAAAAAAAAGAATCTAAGAAAGATAATATCCTATTTGTGTTAACACAGATAATAGGAAGATTTCTTTGGTGTTCTTTGTTTTTATGCTTTATTTACATATATTGTTTGCTGAGACTAATTGAATTATTAGTTGTTCCCAGTTTGGGCAGTTGAGTAAGAATGTAACATTTGGGGTAAACATCATTTTGGTAAGATGAAGGCTGCTGCCTTCATCTCAAATAAGAGCAGAAACAGTTTTCCACTGAAAAAGATTGGAAGGTAAACGTAAAGCAGTGTGCTTACATATTTGTGAGATTAAAGCCATCTAGGATAGGAAGAAAACAATAAAAGAATGAGTCTAAGCTTTTCTCTTCCAATGAAGACATAAACCGGAGATTTCTTTTTTTTTTTCTTTTGTTTTTTCTTTTTTGAAAATACAGTCTAGTGCCTTGAGTGGTTTCTTTCTCAGCACATAATTGATTCTTGGAATGACATCCACTTTGAGTGTGGACAGTTGTGCCTTTGGGACAGAAGCAGTTGTTTCTACCTTTGTCATTTTGTAGAACAGCTATTGTACAAGAACTATTTTCTCCCAAAATTACCACTTAAGAGACCTAGAAAACTAAACAATGTCATTTTGTATGTTTATAAAAGACAAAGCAGTCTTTTTACTATAAACCAAGTAGAGGAAAAAGGCAATTGAACTAATGGTATTTTTATCACTGGGAATATATTGCAAGTCATCAAAAATAGAGATATATAAAATATTAAGGATGCAGTTAAAAAGAAGATATGTCAAAAAAATTTAAAGGATTTGCAAAATTGAAAATATTTTTGCAGACTAGCCAATAATACTAGAAAATGTTTTTTAAAAAGACTACAGACAGAAAAAGTTTTTTAGTGTATTTTTCTTATCTCTTTCTTTTGAGAAGAAACATTGTATAAAGACAGAACAATATGTGTCTCACATAACCAGTGCATACTGGAAAAGATGGATTATGCATTAATTTATAACTAAGTAACTCTTTCTGTTAGCTAAAACAATAAATCATCATTGCTCTTTACAATTGATTCCTAATTCTCATGAGGCAAGGTGGTGGATTTATCCAACTGTAGATAAAGATTCAAAATCATATAACTTGAGCGAAACAGGTGTGAACTATATAAACATTATGGTTGGAAAAATCAGGATCTGAGTATCAATTAAATATAATTTAAATACAAGTATGCTTTGAAAAAGTTCATGGAAAAAAAGAATTAAAAATAATACAAATTTTTCCATGAGCTTTTTGACCTACCCTTGTATAAATATGTATCCAATGTTGCATAAGTGTTTCTTTCTTTTTCTTCCCCCAGTGTTTGAACGTGGATTTAGTGAGTATGAAATGAATATGACCAATTATAACCTAACTCAACAAGTAGATAATATGAAATGCAGCTATAAGCAATAAATTACTTTAGTGCACTGATGAAAAGATGTATTGCTTCAAACTGACCTTTCCTTAAACACAATATTTGATATAGCCTTTGTTAAACAACCTACAAACAGTATTGTTATTTTTATTAATATTAATATTTTACCAAATTTCTTAATAAGAACTTTTTATCATTGCTTTCAAGTTAGAATTCTAAAGTGCATGTTAAAATTTTTTTTAAATTGTCCCTTAATTATTTTTATTATATCTATATCAGCATTCCAAATTCCACAAGATCTTCCAAATTTAATCTTTTTAAACTTGGTATTTGTTTACCCAAGTACCTGAAAAAATAAGAAAGAAAAAAGCAGATTATTGTGTTGGCCGTTAATCAGATTCTTTTACACAATTGTAAAATATTTGTAAAAGATTTGCTTAGCAGGTTGGCCTTCCTATAATAATAATAATAAAAGATATTGTCCTAAAATTTTTTACAGCTTTCTTTCACATTTTTCAGGGGCTTTTTACATGGTTAAATACATTTTTTTATTAGAAAAATAATTAATGTATTAAACCTTAACCTAAAGATATAAGACGTTAAGAAGTAATAATACCATCCATATAGAATTCACTATACATTTTCTAAAATCATTTTCCTACCACGTTTCTAACTCAACCTGGAAAAAAAATCAATTTGCACACAATTTTTAAAAGCTCAACTATTCAATAATGTATCATAAGGATGTATTTTTCTCATGTCATGCTCACAAAATCAGTATGAGCCTTTATATCCCCTCTTTGCATAAGAAAAAATGGAAATCCAAAGAGGTCATGCCTCTGCCTCATCATTTAGATACAAAACAGATTCAATGTCCATGTTTCCTAGTTTATTGATACTTTCACTTCAAATTAGCTCATATTCACGGTTTCATGCATGAAAAAACCACAGACTACAAAAAAAGTCTAAATTAAAATGAAAATGACCTTTAATATTGGTAATAATTCTGATGATCACTGTCATCAAATGTACTACCATTTTTGTAATGGCACATGACTATTTTATAAGCTGGCAAATACTTTTTGCAAAAAGAAAAAGTATTTTAAACCTAGAAACAAGGTGCTTTACTCAAAATTTTTTTCTATCTTTAGAGTATTTTTAATAATAGGCTTAAAGTATAGAACTGAACTGTAGATAATGTACAACACTATACAAATCTCTTGTTATATGAATCAACTAGAAAGGTTTGTATTTGTGTAGCAAGCCAAAAAAAAAGTTAGATTTAAGTTAATTTTGAGGAAGTGTGTGAAGGAAAATGTTCGCGAGAGCTAAGTAGGTATGCATGTGTGAATGGACTGTTTAAATGTAAGACAACAGAGAGTAGTGGGTCAGGAAAAATGAATGTGTATGCCACTTAAAAGCTTCAAGTACTAAAATTTCAGAATCCTGTGCTTAAACTAAACAATCCAAAGGCTCTCTTCAACTTGTAGCCGCCAGCTTGCAACCCTTGTTTAGGTGGGATTAGGAGAACACAAGTCACCTTGAAATATTTATTCTTTGTTTTGAAAGTCACTGGACTAGGCATCACCCACCCCCCATTTTACAATTCCAGCTACACACCAATTACTCTGGTTCTATTTTTTGATTTCTGGTTCTATTTTTTGATTTGATGGAGGCTGCTACTCCTAATATCCCCTTGAAATGCAGGACTCATCTCAGAGAAGGAGGGAGAAAATTTGCCTATCAACGAAGAAAGCTACTAGAAAGGAAGGAATTTCAATCTAACTTACTCTCTATGCTCAGGATTTGAGATGATCTGACTGAGGTTGTTAGTAGAAAAAGACACCAAGGACTGGGTTGGGAAAATGGAACAATTTGGTCAGACTCCCCTTGCCTTGGAGCTGGTTCAGGGCAGTTCAGTAAACATTGTGTGTGTGGGTGGAGTATGTGCACCTGCAAGGCGGTGCCACTTTGGCTAGTGTTTATACTGCCTCCGGTGCCCGCCCCGTGCAGCCATGTTTTTCCAGACCTGCAGCTTCCAAGGACCATGTAGCCAGTTGCCTAGCTTATAGACCAGCATGAAGGGGTCTGGTGACCCAGCCTGGCCTGGAGGGGTCTGGTGACCCAGCCTGACATGTGAAGGGTTTGTGACCCAGTCTGTGAATGGGCTTGAGGGGTCTGGGAGCTGCAGACCCAGCCCTAGCTCGACAATCAGCCCAGTAGGTACAGGATTACCAGCAAGTAAAAGAGCCCGACAACTGGCATGGTCACTTAGCTTTACAATTAGCATCACGAACAGGATTAAGAGCAAGACAATTGGCACTGTGAGCAGGATTCCAGACATTAGCCTCACAGTAGCCCTTGTCATAGCCAGACAGACTGGAAAAAGGATCTTCCTATGATGTAGAGGAGAATCTTAAGGACAGGGCTGAGAAGTTCATGAATATATGGCTGAGACTGGAAGACCCTTTGCCTCATCATTTAGTTATAAAGCAAGTGTTCTACACATGAATGTGACTTAAAGAAGCTATAACCTGGATGCCAAGTATAATAGTCACTCTAGTACAAGAATGTGACCTATCAAAGATTTCATGACTGAATGGAGAAGAATAGTCCTTGCTGTATGCAAAGGAAAGAATTACAGTAGCAACACTCTGTGGTGGAAACAGAGGCCAGGCAACCCCAAACTAGGAACCTACAGTGAACTGATTAGAATGTCCCACTACTCACCACCTGATCTTTCAAGAAGCTCTAACAACCTTGAACGTGAGTAAGTCCCAAGAATCTTGACAACTGAACCTCAGAGGGAGATTCTGGACTTCTGATTTAGGTGGCTAATAGGGATGAGGGGAGGAAGTCAAGTAATTACAGAAATAGAAAAGATATTCATTATATTTGTAATTCTGGCTGTAGAAGTTGGTCTTTCTGGTTATACCTAGTTCATCAGGCAAAGGTATATGATTACACTTGGTCAGGTAGAAGATTCCAACTCAAATTCTTTCTTAGAGCTCAAGTAATACAGTTTCCTTTTTTCAATAAATTTTTTTAAAACTATCCATGATCAAAAAAGTGCAGACATTTATCTTCAGAATACTTTGGCTATAATTAATAAATAAAATCTGGAAATGAAGATATGCTTTTGTATTTGCACCACACTTACCATTTTACTTATGCTATTTTATTTTCTTATCACTGCACCACTGTGAATTAAGCCAACTTGCAGGTTTGGTATTCAAGATTCAGAGGTCAGATAATGTTTGAAAAGTTAGACCAAGCACCTGGGTTTTTCGAACCAAGTCACTATTCATAAAACAACAAAGAACCTCAAATAAATAGCCAAGTACACTTTAAAGGACCTTAGGATTCAGGGTATAAATGGAATTCGTATTTCTCTTCCTGCCCACCCTGGCCAATGTCCATTTCAGCTACTTGACTCTGAATTTTTGGAGCAAAATGGAGAAACGAGAATGAGGAAGATGGAAATGCTACTTTAGAAAAGAAGCCAGAAAGGAGTTCCCTGATTCTCCTACCCCATCTTTCTCAAAATGTGGTCAAAGGGCTGCCTGCAGTTAGAGTCACATGGAGGCTTGTTACCATTGAAGAGACCCAGGCTCCACTCCAGAACCTGTGGCTGGGATCTCTCAAGGTAGAGTATAGGAATCTTCATTTTTAACAGCTTCTCCAGTGATTGGTCTACACACTAACACATAAGAACTACTGCCTACTCCCTGCAAGGACTGCCTTAAATATTAGCTCAAAATTCTAGTGTCAAAGTTATTTGATTAGCAGCATTTGCAATATCACATAATTTGTTTATAAAACCCCAATAAATAGGTCTGTGTTTAAATCATTATGATCATATAGAAAATTACTATTTGCATGTTTCCAGCTTCTATACCTAATTTACCAGAAATAGATCTGCTTGTGAATTGGCTTTTGAGATAAATTACCATGTTGTTTTTAAATATTTCCCTTCTGTTTTTGACTATGTTATGACCTGAGGAAAATATATAAAACAGCAGAAGAAAGGTCAACATTGAAATCTTGTTATAAAATAATATGAAAAATTTGAATATGGTTTGTTTAGTCTAATTCTTCCAGAACCTTAGTTATTCCCTTTCTTTAAGTCAGACAGTTACTAGTACTAGTCAGATCTTAACCCAATTCTAATAAAGTTCTGATCAAAACTTGGGTTAAACAGGATTGGAAGACTTCAGTTTAGGTAAATTTCTGCTTTAGACAAGATAATGCTTTGGGGAGAAAAATAAAAATATTTTAGAAGCTATTTACCATATATTACTAAATATAAGTTGTCGGGCTTTAAAAACTAACGCCACCTTAAGTGACATTACAAGTGGCGCCATTATGGACCCACAAGGGCGTATTAATGTGGCAGCCTAAGACAGCGCTGGGAGGAAGTAGGATGGGGGTGTCTGCGGGAACCTTGCCTTAGCCCTTATTGGCCAAATACGTGCTTCTGTGCTCGTGAACACTGCGTGGTTGCAATAGCTAGGCATTGAGACAGGATGCATGCCCTTGACCTTTAAGCTGATTGGATTATGTTAAAACCTCCCCTCCCTATCTGCCTATAAAAGCAAGTGCTTGTGTGATAATAAATGGAACTGCTCGACAGAACCCGCACCGCGTCTGGGTGTCCTTTAACCGGGCTGTTTTTTGGGGGCAGGCAGTGTGCTCACCTCTCTTCATGGCTCTCTTCCCCCATCTCCTTCCAAAGGGGACAGGAGGGAAAGAGGAATCCCGGGCCGTTCGCTCGCCCACCGAAAGCAACGAGGCTAGGGCTGTTCGGGTTGGCTGGCGGTGGACCCAACAATAAGTGAAAACTAATAAATAAACATATATATAAGTCAATGTCTTTGTTCTATATCAAAGATCAATTTTTATAATACTGTTTATTTACTAATACCTTCTTTTTCCAACCGAATTCTAATGATTCCTCTATCATGTTCTGAGTTTTCATAGATGCTTGACATTAGGTCTCTATCATTTTGTTTCAATTATTAGAACTTTTTATTATTATAAGATATGCTAGGACAAGGCTCTTTCCTGTTCTACTTTTTCAGAATTGTTTTAGACAACATTTCTGGATGATGAACCCCCCATATAGATTTTAGAATCAGTTCCTCTGGTTTCACATAAAATTTTGTTACGAACTTTATTCGAATTGAATTATGTTTATCGATAAAGAAAGGGGAAATTTGAGTCTTTTCATCCATAACCATGGCAAATCTCACATTTGTTATGTCCTTCAATAACATTTTGTAATTTCTTTCATAGAGTTTTTGACACATAATTTTTGAAGATGATTTCTGTGTATTTGTATTTTTGAATGGTGTCTGTTTTCTGAAATGCTTTATATTTGATTATTGTTATGCATAGTTTTTTTATGTGTTAATTTTTTGTATTCAAGAACGCTTATACTGTCACTTTTTTTGTTTGCAAATTTTCTTAGTCTTAATGTACATTCTATCACCTACAAAGCAAAATGACTTTCTCCTCCTCATTTATTATGCTTTTTAAAAAATTTTTCTCGTTTTAAGGCACCAGCCAGATTCTTCAGTAAAATATTAAAGAACAGTGTTGACAGCATGAATTCTTGACTTCAATTAAAATGCTTCTAAATGTTTGCCACTAAATATTTGTAGAGTATTTTGGTAATTGTCCTTTATCAAGTTAAGATAGCTCCCTGCTATTTTTAGCTCTCAGAGAGTTTAAAGTTTAAGAGTTTATATGTTCTTTTCAAAGAGTACTTCGAAAAGTTTGTGGAAAAAGTTTGTGGATTTGTATTATCTTTTAATTTTATTTTTCCACGAACTCTTTAAAGTACCCTCATATAATAACTGTTAAATTATATCAGTTGCTTTTTTAAAAAAAACTATTGAGATGCTGTCTTTAACCCTTTAGTTTGCTAATATGATGTACTGCTCTAACGGTTTTTCTGAAGTTAATCTGTTTTTACCCTCCTCATATAAAGCCTCTTGGTCATCATGCATTATTTTTTTATCCCTGGTGGATCTAATATTGTAATAGTTTATTTAAGTTTCTGACAACCATGGCCGTATTGCTGTAGCCTTCTGACTGGTTTTCCCACTCTTGTCTTTCCTGCAGTTTATTGGTCACACAGCTGCTGGACTGATCTTTCTAAATCAAATCATGTTACTGAAACTGAATATCGCTGTTCTGAACAGAGCGCACAATAGCCTACATAAGCCGCTCTCCACAACCCCAGCAGATAAAGGCATCTTCTGTCCCATTTCTCTTGCTCACTCCTCTCCTTGCTGTTTCTTGAACTGAACAAGAACACCCTCACCCCAGGACATTGGCCCTTGCTGTTGCCTCTGCCTGGTGTGCGTTCCTTCTGATATCTGCCTGCCTTACTCTCTAAGTGTTTTAGGACTCTGCTCAAATGTCACCTCGTGAGTGAAGCTTTCCCTGGCCACTCCATAGAAACTAGCCTCCCCTCCACTATCTGTATCCTGTTTAACTTGCTTCATTTTTCTTCATAGCATTTGTCATTACATGACCTATTTATATTTATGTGGTTTTTTTTGCAATTGATCCTCAGGCAACTTAAATATGAGTTCCATGAGGGAAGGATTTTATGGTGTGTGTGTGTGTGTGTGTGTGTTCACTGTTTGTATCCCCATCCATGCCTGGACCATGGCTGGTGCTCAAGAAAATTGGAGACAGTGTTCTTTTAGGTCCTTCTTGTTGTTTCTTCACCCATTTGGTAAATATTTCCCACCTACTATGCACCTGGTCCTGTTCCAGACGTTGTAGTGCCCACGTGTGGCTCTGGTTTCTGAGAGTGACACTGAGTCTATGCTTGGGGACAATCTGCTTAGTCACTTGCCCATATCAATGCATACAGTGCTTCTGAGCACCATTTTCGGTCAAGGCAGACTTTTCTTGAGTCGTGGCTCTGCACTAGTAATTTCAACTCTAGTTCTGTGATGACAAGGAGGCTTCAAACTGGACTCCTTTCCACTCAGGCATGGGACCAGTAATGCTCCCCCCACCCCTGCCTCATGTCCCTTCCCCAGTCTATCTTTGGTTTGTACTGGTACCACATAGACATTTAGCTTCAGGTCCCACTCACTTTGACTTTATGATTCCTATTCATTTCTGGCTCATGGAGGTTTCTCTCCTGGATTCATGATTGGCTGTTTATTCAAAGCCTTTGTTCGCTTTTAGCCAGCATATTCATACACTAGTGACAAGAGACCCTGGCTGCTGCATTGGCTGAAATTTTGTCATGGGAACTAAAATTTTCTGAACTCTCTGAGAATCTGTGCTTATAACTCTGGATTTTACTGGTGATGAATAATTGTGTAGATTCATATCTGTGGCAATGTGCCCTTAGTACTCTGGCGAAAAAACCCTATTTCTTTCTATATTGATTTTTCACCTCATTGTCTTTATGAATATGCTTTTAAATGTCCCATTTTTAAATCTTCTGTAACTATTTCATGACTGTTTCGGTGAATAGTTGGTATTTCATAGCCCCATGAGTATAAATTATTATTCCAAAGATTCCAAAGGATGTCATATTCGGTGTATCAAGCTGAAGCTGAAAGCATGGGTTATGTTACTGCATCTCAAGATGCCAATAAAATGTACTTGAAAAAGCTCTCACTGAAGATACCATGGTATAGAACCTCTTAATATAAGCAAAGATAAAAATATTCAGAGGAGGTTAAAATGCAAAGGAGAGCCCCATTTCAGAGGGAGAATGCATTTATAATTGGATGGCCTTTACAAAGCTCAATAGAAATTGGATAGAGATAGATTGTCTTTCTGCCTTTATCATGCCAGTCCTGCAATGCCATTGTAAGAAATTCTTTCCTAAGGAGACTAGAACTCCCAATTTCATCAAACAGTTGGCTGAGTGTATTCAACATTTGTCAGATTAATTTAGCATCTTTCTTTGAAAGGGAATGCTCTCCCAAACGCTTTTTATCTCCGTTTTCTTTTTTTTTCTTTCTTTCTTTCTTTCTTTCTTTCTTTCTTTCTTTCTCTTTCTTTCTTTCTTTCTTTCTTTCTTTCTTTCTTTCTTTCTTTCTTTCTTTCTTTCTTTCTTTCTTTCTTTCTTTTTCTTTCTCTCTCTCTTTCTCTCTCTCTCCCCTCTCTCTCCTTTCTCTCTTCTTTCTTTATTTCTTTCTTTTTTAATGGCTTTATACCAACAATACTAATTTTTTATTATGAGGGGGAAATGTCCAGGCATTTTTTCCAAACATACATTAATTATTTTGGAGACAATGCTAAAACTAGCATGTTTAGAGTTAACATCACTCACATGACTTATGTCTACATAATGCAAAAGTAGCAGGTTGACTAAACATGCCCTTCCCTAAAACTGGTTTATTTCAATGAATAAACTAGTGAAATTATCTTTACCATTCTGTAGAGGCAAAAGAATTGACTGACTGACTCTTGCTTTAATGGAAAAATCAAAAGAATGTCTATATTATTTTTTAATCATTCCCGTGAAAGCCACATTAGAGAGTATTCTCTTAGTTTCAGAAATAAAACCGTGATTGATGTACCTGTCATTCCTTTATAATATGTAAGTCATTTTTAATCATTCAGAGCAAAAAGTATTATGCATTTGGGCATTCTTTTTGAAGGTTAGTAACTGGTAGAATCAAGTACTAGTTAAAGGGCTAAACTCCAAATTCAGGCTGCCTAGGTTCAATCCTCACTAGCTGTGTGACTTTGAAAAAGCTACTTCCTCTGTAAAAGTGTCCTTTCAATTGTAATAGTATAAGGCTGTTAAAGGATAAAATGATTATAGTAAAGTGCTTAAAGCAAGGGATGGCATATATGAGTACATTATAACTGGGATCATGCTCTCTCTCTGTTTCTCTCATTACAGTCATGAAAAATTAGGCTTCACCCAACAGTGCTAGTAAATACAGCAACAAGATCACATTTATTTTATCTTTACTTACAGTTCCTTGGTAAGGCATATGTTTAGAACTGAGCTATATTAATGTGAGAAAAGACCAGGTTGGACCTATGCTTTTTAGATTAGAGTATTGATAATCCAATCATTGGTAGTTATCAGTTCAAGTACATTTTTTAAGGTGTTAAGTAACGGATTGAAAGAACTACTTGGAAATCATATTTCCCAGTTATTCTGCAACCACTCCTTCCTCCTAAAAATCAGTAACCAGAAAGTCTTCACAAAATAGGAAAAAAGTAATAAACTTTTGAACAGAAAGATTTCCTATCTACTTTTAAAACTACGTTTTCAATTTCTCTTTCCTCTTTCTGCAAATAAACAATATGGAATCTTCTTTTGTTTTGTTTTTAAAAAAAACCTGACATAAAATTGTATGTATATACCATGCACAACATGATGTTTTGCAGTATATATACATTGTGGAATGACTAAATCTAGCTGATTAACATATGCATTATCTCACATAGTTATTTTTGTAGTGAGAACACTTTATATCCATCTGCTTAGCATTTTTTGAGAATACAGTACATTACAGTCACCACACTGTACAATAGATCTCTTGAAATTGTTGCTCCTAACTGAAATTTTGTATCCTTTGACCAACATCTCACCAAACCCATCCCCCTCCAACCACCCCACACCCTAATAACCATATTCTACTCTCTACTTCTGTGAATCCAACTTTTTTAGATACCGCATAAGAGTGAGATCATGCAGTATTTGCCTTTCTCTTCCGGGCTTATTTCGTTTAACATGATGACTTCCAGCTTCATCCATGTTGTTGCAACTGACAGGATTTCCTTCTTTTTTATGGCTGAATAGTATTCCATTATGTACACATACCACATTTTCCTTATCCATCCACTGATTGACACTTAGGTTTTCATAGCTTGGCTAGTGAATAATGCTGCAATAAACATGGGAGTGCAGCTATATCTTCAACATACAGATTTCATTCATTTCCTGTATATATATATATATATATATATATATATATATATATATATATATATATCCAGTAGTGGGATTGCTGGATCATATGGTAGTACCACTTTTAATTTTTTGAGGCATTTCCATACTTTTTTTAAATACTGGCTGTACTAATTTACATTTCCATCACCGGTGTGCAAGCGTTCTTTTCTTCACATCCTTGCCAACATTTATCTTTTCTCTTTTTGATAATAGCCAGTCTAATAGGTGTGAGGTGATATCTCATTTTGATCTTAATTTTTATTTCCCTGATGATGAGTAATATTGACCATTTTTTCATGTATCTACTGGCCATTTGTATGTCTTCTTTTGAGAAATGTCTATTCGGGACCTTTGTCCATTTTTAAACTGAGGGGTTGTTTTTTGTGGGGTTTTTTTGTTTGTTTGTTTGTTTGTTTTGTTTGTTTGCTTTTGAGTTGTTTGAGTTTCATATTTAGATATTAATTTCTTAGATGTATTGTTTGCAAATATTTTCTCCCATTATGTAGATTGTCTCTTCACCCTGAATATTTCTTTTGCTGTGCAGAGGAAATAATCTTTTTAATAATAAGCTTTTTAGTTTGATATAATCTCACTTGGTTTTTTCTGCACTTTTTCCTCTGTGCTTTTGAGGTTATATCCCAAAATCATTGTCCAGACCAATGTCATGAAGATGGTCCCCTACATTTTCTTCTAGTACTTTCATAGTTTTGGGTCTTTACAGTTAAGTCTTTAATCCATTTGTGTTGACTTTTTATATGGTATGAAATAAGGGTCTGTTTTCATTCTTCTGCATGTGGATATTTAGTTTTTCCAACACCATTTATTGAAGAGCTTGTTATTTCCCCATTATGTGTTCTTGGTGCCTTTGTCTAAAATTAGTTGGCCATAAGTGTGTGGTTTTCTTTATTTCTCTATTCTGTTCTATTTAGTTTGTTTGTCTATTTTTGTGCCAGTACCATGCTGTTTTGGTTACTATAGCCTCATACTACATTTTGAAGTCAGGTAGTGTGATATTTCCAGTTTTGTTCTTTTTGCTCAAGATCACTTTGGCTATTCAGTGTCTTGTTTCATACAAATTTTATAATTTTTCTTTCCTATTTCTGTGAAGAATGCCATTGGTATTTTGATAAGAATTTTGTTGAATCTACAGATCACTTTGGGTAGTATGAACATTTTAACAATATTAATTCTTCCAATCTGTGAACACAGAACATCTTTCCATTTATTTGTCTTCTTCACCTTCTTTTGACACTGTTCTGTAGTTTTCAGTGTAGAGCTCTTTCATCTCCATGGTTAAACTTATTCCTCAGTTATTTATTTATTGTTTTGTAGCTATTGTAAATGGGATTTTTTAAATCTCTATTTCAGATATTTCACTGTTTGCGTATAGAAATGCTACTGATTTCTGTATATTGATTTTGTATCCTTCAACTTTACAGAACTTATTAGTTCTACTAGTTTTGGGGGGGAGTTGGCTGAGTTTTTAGGGTTTTCTATATATAAGATCATGTCATCTGCCAACAGGAACAATTTTAACTTCTTCCTTTCCAATCTGAATATCTTTTACTTCTTTCTCTTGCTTAGTTTCTATGGCTAAGACTTCCAGCATTATATTGAATAGAAGTGGTAAGAGTGGACATCCTTGTATTATTTCTGATCTCACAAGAAAAGCTTTCAACTTTTCCCCTTTAAGTATGATGTTAGTAGTGGGTTTGTCATATATGGCCTATATTGTGTTGAGGTACATTCCTTCTATATGCAATTTGTTGAACGTTTTTATAATAAAGGGATGTTGAACTTTGTCAAGTGTTTTTTCTTCATCTATTAAAATAATCAAATGGTTGTTTGCCTTTATTTTGTTGATATGATGTATCACATGTAATACAGGCATGTTGAACCATTTTGCAACCATGGGATGAATTTGACTTAATCATCATGAATCATCTTTTTAAATGTGCTGTTAAATTTGATTTGCTAGAGTTCTGTTGAGAATTTTTGCATCTTTTTTCATCAGGGATATTGGCCTGTAGTTTTTGTTTGTATGTATGTTTGTTTTTATAGTGTCCTCATGTGACTTTGGTATCAGGGTGGTGCTGACCATGTAAAATTAGTTTAAAAATATCCCCTCCTCTTCAATTTTTTGGAAGAATTTGAGAAGAATTGATATTAGTTCTTCTTTAAGTGTTTCATAGAATTCAGCTGTGAAGTTACTGGGTCCTGGGCTTTTCTTAGATGGGAGAATTTTTGCTACTGATTCAGTCTCTTTCCTCATTATTGGTCTGTTAAGATTTCCTATTTCTTCATAATTCAATCTCAGTTGTATATGTCAAGGAATTTATTCATTTTTCCTATGTTATCCAATTTTTTCACTTATGATTGTTCATAATAGTCTCTTATGGTTTGTATTTCTGTGCTATTAGTTGTAATGTCTCCTTTTTCATTTCGGATTTTATTTATCTGAGTATTCTCTCTTTTATTCTTAGTCTAGCTAAAGGTTTGTGAATTTTGTTTATCTTTTCAATAAATTAATTCCTAGGTTTATTAATCTTTTCTACTTTTTTTCTAGTCTCTATTTTACTTCTGCTCTTTATTATTATCCTTATTATAATCTTTATTATTCTTTTGCTTCTACTTTGGGCTTAGTTTTTCTTCTTTTTCTAATTTCTTTAGGTGCGATGTTAGGTTGTTTATTGGAGATATTTTTTCTTTTTTGACGTAGATGTTTATTGTTATAAACTTCCCTCTTAGAAGTGCTTTCACTGTACCCCATACATTTTGGTATGTTATGTTTTCATGTTTGTTTGTCTGAAAATAACTTTTAATTTTCCTTTAATTTCTTTATTGACACTGTGGTTTTTCAGGAGCACATTGTTTAATTTCCAGGTGTTTGTGGATTTTCCAAAGTTTCTCCTGTTATTGATTTCTAGTTTTATACTATTGTGGTCAGAAAAGACACTTTATATGATTTCAGTCTTCTTAGAGTTGTTAATACTTGCTTGGTGTTCTAATATATGATCTATCCTGGAGCATGTTCCATGTGGATTTGAAATGAATATGTATTCTGCAGCTGTTGGATGGAGTGAATATTCTGTACATGTCTGTTAGGTCCATTTTTTCTGAATATAGTTTAAGTCTGATGTTTCCTTACTAATTTTCAGTCTGAAAGATATATGCATTGATGAAAGTGAGTGTTGAAGTTCCCTACTATTATTGTATTGCAGTCTATCTCTCCCTCTATATCTATTAATATTTGCTTTATATATTTAGATGCTTCAATGTTGGATGCATAAATGTTTAAAAATGTTTTATCCTCTTGCTGAATTGACCCCTTTATCATTATATAATGACTTTTTGTCTCTTTTTATAGTTTTTGAGTTAAGGCTTATTTTATCTGACATAAGTATAGTTACTTCTGCCCTCTCTTGGTTTCCATTTGCATGGACTCTAATCTTTCCACAAACTTTCTGAAGTTCCTTCATATTCTGTGACTTCAACAAATCAAATTAGAAATCAATAACAATGAGAAATCTAGAAATTCCCAAGTACTTGAAAATTAGATAATACATTTCTAAATAACATGGAGGTCAAAGAAAAAATCACAAGGGGAATTAAAAACAATTTCTAACTAAATGTTAAAAAATGAACAATATATTTTAATTTGTGGGATATAGCTGAAACAGTGTTTGGATGAAATTTATAGTTTAAATGATCATTTAGAAGAGAAAAATATTTTTAACTCAATAATATAAATTTTTACTTAAGAAGCTATAAAACAATAAAGAATCTCAATGCTGTCAATAAAAAGAAAGAAATAACACATATAAGAGCAAATGTGAATAAAAATAGAATACAGAGAACAAAAGAGAAAAACAACAAAATACAATGTTGTTTCTTTGAAAATATTGACAAAATTGACATGCCCTGTGCAAAGCTAATCAAATAGAAAAAGAAAAAAAGCACAAATTACCAACATCAAGAATGATATAAAGGATATCACTGCAGGCCATACAGATGTTAAAAAGATACTATGGGAATATTACAAATAATTTTATGCCAATAAGTTTGAAATTTTAGATAAAATTTACATTTCTTAGAATAATGACTTACCAAGGCTGAAAACCCCCACTCCCCAAGTCCCAGGCTGTAGCAGCATGTCACCATTTTGGAATAGAAGACAACATCCAAGTGCATTTTGCCTTGGGGCCCAATAGTCCAGCATCTCCACAGCTCTAGGACCCCTTTATCACACCTGGACTCCAACAACTGAGCCCACATGGTACCCTGCACCCTGGGAATAGGTAGTCTAGGGCAATGCAGAGGCCACCCCCAAAACAGAGGGAGCCAGTGTATGCACTTTCCACAGCCAGAGGTCTGACTGATCAGGGCCTTCTTCCACAGCTGGCAACCCTGCTCTCTTCAGTGGAGCACCTGTGCACCTCTCCCAGGGGCACAGAATCCTGCTGCTGTTCCAGCAAGTCCTCACAGAGCCATGCATTCCAGCTGAGAAAATATGGAGCACCCACATTCATGAAGGTGAAGCATGAAGCCTTGTCTGCAGTTCCAGTGAACCTGCCTAGGGCCACTTGCCCCAGCTGGAGAGATGCAGAGTGACCCAGTATTTCTCTTGAAGGTGCAGGGGTACATTCACAGCTTCAGTGACCTCACCTAGACTGGACCATGCCAGCTGAGTAGCTGCAGAGTAACTCAGCAAGTCTCTTGGGGTCACAGGGACCCATCCACAACCCCAGCAAACATACACAGGGAAGCCCACTGTAGCTGAGGAGCTGTAGAGTGACCCAATGTCTCTCTGGATGGTGTGGTAGGCCATCCACAGTCTCAGAAACCTCTCCCAAGTGGCCCACTTCAGCTGAGGAGATGCAGAGTACCCTAGAATCTCTCTTGAGGATGCAGGACCCCACCCATGACCTCAACAACCTTATCCAGAGTGGCTCACTCTAGCTGAGGAGCTGCAGAGTAATCTGGTGTTTCTCTTAGAGAAGAAGAATTCTTCCCATAACAATGATGACTTCACACAGAGTGGGCCACTCCAAAAGTGCTGCTGCAGAGCAACCAAGTGTCTCTCTTGATGGCACAGGGCCCTGACTACGATTCTAGCAACCTTACCCAGAGTGACCCACTTCAATGGTGAAGCTGAGAGTACCCCAGCATCTCCATAGGGGCACAGAGTCCTACTCAAAATCCCAGTGACCTCTCCCAGAGTGGCCCACTCCAGCTGAGGAGCTACCGAGTAACTCAACATCTCTCTTGGAAGCACAGAGACCCACCCATGACTGCAACAGCTTTGCCCAAGGTGGTTTGCTTTATCTGAGCATATATAGAGCATGCTAGTATCTCTCAGCACCCCAGCAACTTCACCCACTCTTGCCAACTTCAGCTGAAGGAGTGCAAAGCACCCCAGGGCCTCTTTTGATGGTTCAGGGCCCAGCACAAAACCCTAGTGACCCCACTCAGAGTCCCCACTTCATCTGAGAAACTGCTAAGCATCTCTTTGTCTCCATCAAAGTCCCAGGCTTTGACCGCAGCCCCATCAATCCTGCCCAGCGTCATCCATATAATCTGAGGAGCTACAGAGCATGCCGATGCCTCTATTAGAGGCACAAGATCCTGGCTGGAGCACCAGCAATCCTGCCTGGGAGTGCTCTTTCAAGCTGAGAAGCTTCAGAACACCCCAACGCTTCTACCAAGAGCTCAAGACCTCATCAAGCAGAAGTCTTGGAACTGAAGAATTCATTATATGAAATCAAAAATACAACCAAGAGCTTAAGCAACAGGCTAGGTCAAGAAGAGGAAAAAATTTCTGTACGTGAAGACAGGTGTACTGAAACAATCCAATCAGACAAATAAAAAGAAAAAAAATTTTAATGAAGAAATTCTATGAGATCTATTGGACAATTTTAAGCCTACTAAAATTGTGTTATGGGTGTTCCAGAAGGAGAAGAGAAGGGAAAGGGCATTGAAAACCTATTTAAGAAATAATAGATGAAAACTTCCCAAGTATTGGAAGAGATATTGGACTTGCAGATCCAAGAAGCTCAAAGATGCCCAAACAGATTTCACCTATAAATGTCCTCTCCAAAACACATTGTAGTCAAATTGTCAAAAGTCAAAGACCAGGAAAGAATTCTAGCAATAGCAAAAGTGTTGTCACCTATAAGAGAATCCCCATCAGACCAACAGAAGATTTCTCAGCAGAAACCTCACAGGCCAGGAGAGAGTGGGATGATATATTCAAAGTGCTGAAAGAGAAAAACTGCTAGCCAAGAATACTATGCCCAGCAAAGTGAACCTTCAGAAATGAAAGAGAAATAGTGTCTTTCCCAGACAAAAATATTTGAGAATTCACCATCACAGGACTGACCCTACAAGAAATCCTTAAGGGAGTCCTACATCTGGAAGCAAAAACCCAGATAACAAAAATCAGAACTGGAAAAAAAAAAAAAAAAAGACATTACAACTGGTACTACAAAAATACAAAGAATCACTAGAAAATATTATGAATAATTTTATGCCAACAAATTGGTTAACCTAGAGAAAATGGATAAATTTCTGAATACATACAATTTACCAAGACTGAACCAAGAAGAAATAGAAAACCTGAACAGACCAATAATAAGTAACAAGATTAAATCAGTAATCAGCAGTCTCCTAACATAGAAAAGCCCAGGACTGGATGGCTTCACTGCTGAATTCTACAAAAATTTTAAAGAAGAATTAATACCAATCTTCTCAAACTACTCCAAAAAATCAAAACAGAGGGTTTTCTCTCAAACTCATTCTATGAGGCCAAAATCATCTTGATACCAAAACCAGACAGATACATCAAAAAAAAGAAAACTACAGGCTGATACCCCTGATGAACATAGATGTGAAAATTCTTCACAAAATACTAGCAAACAGAATTTGACAGCACATCAAAAAGATTAAACACCATGATCAAGTGGGATTTTTCCCAGGCATAGCATCAATAGCAATGAATCAATAATGTGATACACCACATCAACAAAATATAGGATAAAAACCATATGATCATCTCTATAGATGCATAAAAATATTTAATAAAATTCAACATCCCTTCATAATAAAAAGTCTCAGAAAATTAGGTGTTAAAGGAAAGTACCTTGACATGATAAAGCCTAATATGACAAACCCACATCTAACATCATCCTGAGGAGGAAAAGTTGAAAGATTTTCCTCTAAGAATGGACACAAGACAAAGATAACCACTCTCACCACTCCTACTTAACATAATAAAAATTCTAGCCAGAGCAATTAGGCAGGAGAAAGAAATAAAGGGCATCCAAATTGGAAAAGAGGAAGTCAAATTATCCCTGTTTGCAGAAGAGGTTATCTTATACATAAAAAAAGCTAAAGACTACACCAAAAACTCTTAGAACTGATGAACAAATTCAATCAAGCTGCAGGATACAAAATCAATATACAAAAATCAATAGTGTTTATATACACCAGCAATGAACTAGCAGAAAAAAAAAATCAAGAAAGCTATCCCACTTACAATAGCTAGGAAAAAAATAAAAGACAGGAATAAATTTAACCAAGGAGATGAAAATCTCTGTGATGAAAACTATAAAACACTGATGAACGAAATTAAAGAGGACACCAAAAAATAGAAAGAGATTCCCTTTTCATGAATTAGAAAAATTAATACTGTCAAAATGGCCATACTACCCAAAGTGATATATAGATTCAATGCAATCCCCATCAAAGCACCAATGGCATTCTCCAAAGAAATAGAAAAAGCAATTCTAAAATTCACATGGAACCACAGAAATTCCCAAATTGCCAAAGCAATCCTAAGCAAAAAGAACAAAGCTGGAGGCATCATACTACCTGACTTCAAAATATACTACAAAGCTATACTAAACAAAATAGCATGATACTTGCATAAAAACACATACATGGACCAATGGAACAGAATAGAGAACCCAGAAATAAATCCACTTATTTAAAACTGATCTTTGATAAAGGTGCCAATAACATACATTGGGGAAAGGACAGCCTCTTCAATGAATTGTGATGGAAAAACTGGATATCTGTGTGCAGAAGAATAAAACTAGACTCGTCTCTCTCACCGTTTACCAATATCAACTCAAAATGGATTAAAGACTTAAATGTAAGACCTGAAACTGGAAAAAAACTAGAAGAAAACACAGGAGAAACACACCATTACATTGGTCTGAGCAAAAATTTTATGGAGAAGATTTCTAAAGGACAGGCAACAAAAGCAAAAACAGACAAATATAATTACATCAAACAAAAAGCTTCAACACAACAAAAGAAACAATTAGTGGGGTGAAGAGGCAACGAGCAAAATGGGAGAAAATATTGGCAAACTATTCATTCAACAAGGGATTAACATCTGGAATATAGAAGGAATTTAAACAACTCAGAGGCAACAACTATAATAATAATAATAATAATAATAATAAAGATTAAGGGCCGGCCCGTGGCTCACTCGGGAGAGTGTGGTGCTGATAACACCAAGGCCCCGGGTTCGGATCCCATATACGGATAGCCGGTTTGCTCACTGGCTGAGCGTGGTGCTGACAACACCAAGTCAAGGGTTAAGATCCCCTTACCGGTCATCTTTAAAAAAAAATAATAATAATAATAATAATAAAGATTAAAAAGTAGGCAAAGACATTTTTGAATAGTCATTTCTCAAAGGAAAACCTACAAATGGCCAATAGATATATGAGGAAATGCTCAACATCACTAATCATCTCAGGGAAATGCAAATCAAAACCACAATGAGATATTGTCTCACCCCAGTTGTAACAGCTATTACCAAAAAGACAAAAAATAAGAAAAACTGGTGAGGATGTGGAGAAAAGGGAACTCTTATACACTATTGGTGAGAATGTAAATTAGCATAGCCATTATGGAAACCAGTACAGAGGTTCCTCAAAAAAACTAAAAATAGAACTATCATATGATCCAGGTATCCCACTTTTGAGTATTTATCCAAAGGAAAGGAAATTAGCATACCAAAGAGATATCTGCACCTCTATGTTTTTTGCAGTACTATTCACAACAGCCAAGATACGGAGTCAATGCAGGTGATGATCTACAGATGACTGGATAAAGAAAATGAGGTATATATACACTACGGAACGCTACTCAGCCATGAAAAGGAATGAAATCCTGCCATTTGCTGCAGCATGGATGAGACTGAAAGACATTGTGTTCAGTGAAATAAGTCAGGCACAGAAGGAGAAATACCACATGTTCTCAATCATATGTGGGAGCTAAAAAAATAAAATAAAATAATAAGTTGAACTTTTAGAAAGAACTGTGGTTACTATAGGCTGGGAAGGAGAGGAGGGAGAGATGATAGTGAGAAGTGGGTTTATGAGCATAAAATTACAGCTAGATAGAAAAAATAAGTTCTAGTAATGTACAGTGGTGCTAGGCATCTATAATTGACAACAATTGGTTTTATTTCTCAAATGGCTAGAAGAGAGGATCTTAAATGTTCTCATCACAAAGAAATGATAAATTTTAAGATGATGAATTTGCTAACTCCCCTGATTTGATCACAACACATCATATACATGTATTGAAATATAACTCTCTACCCCATAAATATGTACAATCAATATGTTTCCATTAAAAAATATATTTAAAAAAGAAAAAAGCACAAATTACCAACATTTAGAATGATATCAAGGATATTACTGCAGGTCATATAGACATTAAAAAGATAATAAGGAAATATTACAAATAATTTTATTCCAATAAGTTTGAAAAATTAGATAAAATTGACAAGCTTCTTGAAAAAATAAGTTACCAAGGCAGACAGAAGAATAAGTAGAAAATATGAATTGTCCTGAATCTACTAAAGAAATTAAATCCATAATCAAAACCTTCTAAAAAGAAAAATACCAGGCCCAGGTGGCTTAGATCTCAGATTTTTCAAACTTTTAAGAAGAAAATAAAAACAATCTTACATAAATTCTTTCAAAAAATAAAGGGGGAGAAAAGACTTCTCAATTCATGTTATGAGACCATAACTTTCATATAAAAACCAAAAGAACATGTTAAAATAACAAAAAAATTAAACATCAATATTCCTGTGAGTATGAGCACAAAAATAGTTAAAATCATCAAAATATTGAATCCATTAATATAAATAAAATAAAAGATAATACCTTGTAGTCAAGTGGGGTTTACCCCTGGAACATAAGGTTGGTTCAAATTTTTAAAAATCAATGTAATTCACAATGTTAACAGAATAAAGGAGAAAAGCAATATAATCATCTTAATAGATACAATACAATCAATTGAAATACAAATTTCAATACAAATACAATACAAATCATTTGAAAAATTTAACACTCATTCGTGATAAAATAAAAAAAGAAGACTGTGCAAACAAAAAAGGGAACAACACAGTGTTATAAACGACATCAGCAAAAATCCTACAGATAACATATTTCATGAGGAAACACTGAATGTTTTGTTCACAGCACTGGAGATAAGGTAAGGCTGTCTTAACGTTCAATTCAACATTGTGTTGGATATCCTAGCCAATATAACAAGGAAATAAAAAGAAATAAAAGGTCCACATATTATAAAGGAAAACACAAAACTTTCTTCATTATCAGATGACATTATTCTAAGGAATCTGTGAGAAAACTACTGCAATCAGTAAGAGAAGTTACCAAAGTTGCAAGATAAAAGGTCAATATCCAGAAATCAATTGTATTTCCATATGTTAGCAAAAAATAATTGGAAATGAGATTTTTAAAGTGCAATTTTCATTATCATCCAAAAACATAAAATGCATAGGTATGAATTTAATGAAGATGTACAAGATCCTTATACTGAAAATGGCAAAACACAGCTGAGAGATATTAAAGAAAATCTATATAAATTAGAATTATACCATGTTTATGCATTCATAGTGTTAAGAAGTATGTTCTCTAGAAATTGATCTATAGATTCAATGCAATCCCAATAAAAATACGAGCAGGAATTCTGGAGTAATTGACAAGATGATTCCAATATGTATATGAAAATGCAAAGGACCTAGAATTACCAAAACAATTTTGACAAAAAAACAAGGTGGAGAGCTTACACTACCTGATGTTAAAACTTATATAAAATTTCAGTAATCAAGACAGTGTGGTATTGGTACAAAGATAAATATAGATCAAAGGAATAGAATAGAGAGTTTTGAAATAGAACCACACTTATATTGCCAATTGATTTTCAGCAGAATGCCATGTCAATTCAGTAAGAGAAAAAAAAAAATCTTTCCAAAAAAATGGTGCTGTAATAACTGGATATCCATATGAAAAAAAAAAAAAAGAACTTCATGCCATACACAAAAATTAATTTTAAGTGGGTTATAAACCTAAATGTTTAATAAAACTATAAAGCTTTTACAACAAAACATTGGGGAAAATGTTCACAAACCTGAATAGTCAATTTCTTAGGCAGAACACAATACAATTTTAGCCATAAAAGAAAAATCGATAAATTGGACTTCATCAAAATTTAAATATTCTGCTCTTTGAATGACACCATTATGAAAATGAAAAAGCAAAGCACAGACTAGAAGAAAATATTGACAATATATGTATTTGGTCAAAAACTTATATCTACAATAAATAAAGAACTCAAATTAAATAAGAAGATATTTATAGAATGAGCCCGAAGCTTGAATGGGCATGCATGGGCAATAAGCACAAGAAAAGATGTTATCATTAGTCATCAGGAAAATCACAATGAGATTACACTACACATCCACTAGAACAACTAAAATTTAAAAACTGAGGATAACAAGTCAGGATGTAAAATAAATAGAACTTTCACACATTGCTGATGAGAGTGTGAAATAGTACAACCACTTTGGAAAACAATTTGGCAATTCATATAAAATAAAACATAAATGAAGCTTCTTTGAAAAGGTCATGGGAAAATGGAATTAAAATATAATATGCATCTTTCCATGAACTTTTTGAAGACACCTTGTACTTACATCAATTCTACCCCTCAATTCTACTCCTCAGTATTTTCCTAAAAGAAACAGAAACATATGTCCTCAAAAAAGACTTGTACACTCATATTTACAGCAATTTTATCCATAATAGGCAAAACTAGAAAGAATCCAAATGTCTGTCAACAGGTAAAGGCATAAACAAATTGTGGCACAGTCCTAAAATAGAATAGTACTCAACAATGGAAAGCTCACATCATTTATAAAATAGAATAGTACTCAACAATGGAAAGTTCACATCATTTATCATGGTGTCGTTCAAAGGCAACAAGAAGGATAAATCTCAAAAGAAGACTAATACAAAAGAGTACATGCTGCATGAGTTCATTCATATGAAGTCATAAAACAGGCAAAACTAATCTACAGACAGAGATCAGATTAGTGGTTGCCTGGGGAGGGAGGGCAAAGGGATTTGACTGCAAAGGGGTACAGGGAACTTTCTGAGGTGATGGCAGCAGCCTATCTCTTGAATGGGTCGGTAGCACCCATTTGAAAGTGCATATACTTTCAAAACTCCTTGTGCTGTACACTTAAAATGTGAGCATTTTACTTTATATAAATTATTTTTCAATAAAGGTGATTTTAAAATAAAGTGAAATTTCTGAATTAGAAAAGCAGTGGGTGAAAATTCTCATGTCAAGAGCAGTAACATAAGTGGGAAAGGGGAGGCCTGATGGATACAGCCAATTCATCTAAAAGAATATATACTGAGATGCATGTTGCTGTTGGGTGCCATTATGAATTAAACATATGACGCTTTGTAAACTGGTTTACAAAAGTTAAGTATTCCTTAGTTTTATAAGCAATTAGCAATTAGGCATAAAGTATAATTGCTGTTGCTATATTTGTAGTCAAGTGAAATTGTAATACTAGACTAATTGAAAAGTTTTAAAAAATCTGTTGTGTTAACTCTATTTAAGGATTGCTCTCCATGTGGAAGGAGATATTAGCAAGATTAAACTGAAAGAACGAAAAGAACCCTATCTATCTTTGAGATTCCTGACCATCATCAAGCTACTAAAATTACTACAGGTTTCATCTACCATTCAGCCAAGGGTACTACGGCTTACCAAAGCTAAAGATTTCCAGGTCAGAAAGAAGCCATATGCCTCTTAGATATTAGTAGGCATTCCTAAGTATGATGCTGAGAAAGGTGGCTTTAGAAGCAACTGCTACATCCGGATCTTAGTGTCTGGTTTGTTTACCCAGAGGGATTTGTAGGCTTACACACAGTCACCATTATTGTTCAGACCTTGATTATTTGTTAAGAACCATTTCAATGGTTTCCTAAATTAAACTGTTCTCCAGAGGGTATCAGTGCTGTCCCTTTAAAACACAGATATGATCATGCTAACTTTAACTAACTGTCCCTCCAACACAACCCTCTCCCCCCACTGCATACAGGAGAGTCCCAAACTCTTGGGCATAGCATATATGGCTCCTCTTACTATGGCCCTAGCAAGTCTCATTTTCATCTCCCATCACACCCTTTCCAATCAATTCTCCAGCCACTCTGAATTCCTCACTATTTGCCAATTATGCCGTGTTAGCTCATAAATCACTTAACTATTCTCAAAACTCCTCAAATGATTGAAAAATGCTTAATCATCACCCAGACCCAGGTCAAATGTCATCTCCTTTGTGAAAATTTTTTTACTCCCCCATAAGAAGAGTATTAACTTCCTTCTAGTTTCTCTCTTGCTTTGTGCAATACCCTCATTATAATATCTATGTCATTTTATTAAGATTGCATATTAATACATCTGACACAACTATGAGGCTTTGATTGGCTTAAGGCCAGAGACTATGCCTTATTTATCATTAATATTTATCATTAACTTTTTCCCAGCACCATGCACAGTGGCAACTCAATAAATGTTTGCTGAATGAATAATCAGGTATAAATCTCTTCTCTTTAGGAATCAGAAGTGGGTGGATTCCCCACACTCAATTGAACCCTCTCCATACACCAAAGACTTTCTTTTTTCTGGACCAGAGAGCAGACAGAGCTTCCCTCCAGTGGGGCCCCTATCCTCTCTATCAGTTTCCAGAGATCTTAATGTGACAGGGATACAGAGCCTTGTGCTTTGGAAAACCAATCAAGTTTATCTTTACAGCTGCTACAATGGGGATGGTTTAGGTCATTATGGAGAAGATTTAGGTCAGATTCCATCTCAGAAAAAAATTATAAGAAGACTTCAAAATGAAAACTATTTTGACCAGAAAAAAAAAATCATGAGGACTCTAATATCCAAAAGTAGATGGTCTCTAAAGTGGTTGTGGGTACCTTTCAGACAATGAAGAAATGATATGTAGACTTGAAAGCTTGATTACTAATGAGAAAACAGACCAGTACGCCAAAGCTGCAAATACCTAGTGAATTAAAAGAGTTGATAAAAGATACTTATGAACACAAGGAATTTGAAGCTGCTTAATGCCAGAGCCAATTAATGGAAATTTGAAGCATGAGGTTGGTTCCCTTGTATCATCAAAAATGGAGATGAGATTGCACAATTTAAGCAAATCTTGACATTGCTGTAAAAGCAGAAAGTACTGCCCCATACATCATAAATATACTGTCCATTCAAAGAAGAAAAAATAGCATCTCGGGTTTCCCTACTGTGCCAAAGCATCTTCAAACATAAAGAGAGCTGCACCCAGAACACGCTGCTTCTTTTCCCACAGCTTGACATTGTTTCATTTCTTACTTGGGAACACATCCAAGTCCCGGAGCACAAGGATGTTCTGTACATGATTTTAAATAAAACACTTTTATTATAAAAATCGCAAAATGGCTGGAGAAGGGAAACTTATCCTACTCACCGACACTTCTATAAATGCACAAAAGATTGCATTGTGCTGCACCCAATAATTGTTATTAAGCATTTGGATGGAACTTGATATTCACAAAGCACTTTGTAGTTCTTTATATTATTATTCCTCACAGCAGCCTTATGAGGTAGGTTGGTATTGTTAAATCTATTTTACCCCACTTCAGGAGGTCCCTCTTTCAAGTACTATGAAATAAACCTTGAAGAATCAAAACCCTTCAGAGTGTCTGGAAGAACAAGGTGAAAAAAAACCCACAGTGAAAGTTTGTGTTATAAAAGAAATCCTGAAGGGAGCCTGTGTGCTGGAGAAGGAGATCAGAGGCCAAAGAGGGAGCTGGAAATTGTATCAATTTGATTCAAAAATAATGGGCAGCCTGAATATAGTGAGATTCATGGATTAAGTGGGTTATGGGGCCTATTTTCTTGGTTTCTCTAGAAAACCTGATCTCGGGTATTGATAAATTATAGATAAGCCAAATATTTTCTGCATAGCATCAGGTGAGATTGCTGAACACCCCTCACCTTCATTTTCTATGTTTTTATATCACATCACGTGTAATGATAAGTAAGGCAATGAAATGCAGATAGTCATCGAGTTCTGTCACGTGTCCAAGCATGCAGGAAGAAATTGTTAAATGTTTGCATAGCCTTGGGAGATAAACTTTACTTTTTTTCCATTTTAAAAGTAATTTACATTTGTATGGAAAATTTTGGAGAATGAATAAAAGTTTGAAAAGTTGGAAAATTTTATCCATACTCCAATACCCAAGAAATTATTAATAAAAAAATTTCATATATCCTTCACATCTTTGTCTAAAAGTACTTATATTATTCTGATGATATAATGGATATAATTTTGCATACTTCTTTTTTATTAAGCATTTTTCTATATTTTGTGTAACAAACACTTATGACCTGCAGGTCTCTTAAGCCTAGAGAAATTTACTGAGTCCTAGCATTTTATTATTTCTCTAAAATACCATTACTTTAAAAATAGCATTACTTTTAAAATCTGATATAATGAACCTCCTTAGTAATGGAAGAAAACTATCATGATTTGCCTGAAATGGATCATCAGTCTCATGGCTTTAAATACAATCTGTATACTGATAATTCCTACAATATATGTTTGTGTCTCTCTTCTGAACTGCACACTTGTATATCCAGCTTCCCACTTAGCCTTTTCATTTGAATGTTTAGTGAACATTTCAAACTTAAAATGGCCAAACCTGCTGATATCAGTTTCCTTCATACCCTTCATATGTTCCACCAGGGGTCTTCCCACCTGAGTTCATGGAAGCCTTCCATCGCTCAAAATCTTGGAATGGTTTCTCATGTCCCTTGCAGCATGGACCTTGGATGTGCAAAGACCCCCATGATCTGCCACCTACATTCTTTATCTCTCTGACCTCATCTCTGACGACTATCCAGGGTGTTCACTCTACTCTAGCCACACTGGACTCCTCTTGTGTGCACTAGGCATGCTCCTGTCTTGGGATTTTTTCACTTCTTGTCCCGCTATATAAAATGTTCCTGCAAATAGTCACACAGCTCTCTCCCACATCTATTTTCATCTCCACAAGGCCTTCCTAGTCACCCTATCTAAAATTCAACAACTACTTCCACCACTAAGTCATCTATCTTTCTTCCTTACTATTCTCTCTTTAGTTGTTTAATTTCAGATTAACATATTTTGTATGTTTCTTATTTATCCTGTTAAATACATATCTCCTCCTGCCACACACACACACACACACACACACACACACACACACACACACACACACACACTAGAATGTAACCTAGAATGTAACAAGAATAAAAGGAAAAGGATTTTTTTCTGTTTTGCTCATTGCTATATTTCCAGCACTAAAACATTATCCAACATGCACTGTGTGCCAAATAAATATTTGTTGGTAAATAAACCTTCTGAGATAGAGTATGTGGAAATCTCTGACTGACATAACTAATCTACAAATTAGAGTACAATGCAAAGAGCTAAGTAAAAGGTATTTAGAGACAGGGCAAAGTAAAGTGGCCAATACAATGTTGAAATGCCCCTGAGGGCCACTTACCAGAGAACATAGTAATTCTCCATCTTAGGAAGAAGTTATTAATATTCAAGGTCAACGTTTTTGCTATGTCCCATTCCCCTTCTAGAATTCAAGGCAGTGCTCCAGGTTAGGTTCTAGTAATGGAGTTCTTCTTGGACTGTCAATAGTAACTTGGAAATATGATGTAATAAGTAATTTTTCACAATTTTTCACGATTTTTTTGGTTCTTATACCTTTTCTTAGAAAAAACTAATCACAGAAAAAGAATTTCACATTGCTTAGATGTCATTATTAAACCATATGCACACAAATATACATTAAATTTAAGTAATCATGAATATATAACAAAATTAATTTTTGTGCATTACTTGATTTTCAGTATGCTCTTAATACTTTGTAAAATATGATCATTTGCAACAGTCTCTATTCCAATATGCAAAACTTAAAAAGTTTTAATAAGAGCCAAATAACTAAAAACAAATTTTAAAATTACCATTTTATTAAGTATCTCTGAAAATAAATAAATGAATTTATTCAAAGTCCAGTAATAGAACAAATTAATGTTCCAAAGTAACAAAGAGAGAAACATTTAACAGAATCTACACAAGAGAATTTTCAAGGTGTCCTTAACTTATCAAAATCAGTTGTCAAAACAAAGTTACTTAATGGACATTTTGATCACCTATAGCAGGGAAAATCTTTAAAGATTTAGACCTATATATATGATCCAAGCAGCTTATTTGGGCCATGTTTTAAACCTCAAGAAATGGACATAAATGTAAGCAAAAGTTAAGACTTCATTTTTATTTACTAATATTGCTCCACTACAAGGACAATTTCTCACTTTCTCTGCAGGCACTGACACAGATTTTGGTCATTATTGCTGTATCTGGACCATATGTTACAGAGCAGACTATGGCATGTGGTAAGCTAATGTTATAGCAATTCAATTTTAGATTTTTGAAGATATATACGACATATGAAAACTAACAATTAACTGAATTTTTACCTTCGTGAATTATCTATATATATCTTTTTAAAATCCACCCCTTAAAAATAGAGCATATGTAATTTTACAAAAATGTAGTACAATTTATGATTTTTAAAATGTCATTTCCTACTTATCATGCAAGACTATATTCAGATTTTCTTTTTTTTTTTTTTTTTGGCCTTTTTTTGTGACCGGTAAGGGGATCACAACCCTTGGCTTGGTGTCGCCCGCACCACGCTCAGCCAGTGAGCGCACCGGCCATCCCTATATAGGATCCGAACCCGCGGCGGGAGCACCGCTGTGCTCCCAGTGCCGCACTCTCCCGAGTGAGCCATGGTGTCGGCCCCATATTCAGATTTTCTTGTGCACTTTTAAAATTGGTAATTACTGAAGAAAAATTATTACAATGGAAATAGTATGATATGAAAATACTTTGCTGAAAATTGATAAAGTTGAAGAGAAATACCATTATGAAAATAAAACTTCCAAATATACTTTCTTTCTTTGATCAGTAATTTTCTTGGGTATATCATACACAGTTTAAATCACTGCTTAGTCATCTATCAAAGCACAGTGACATCTGTGAATTCTCTTCAAGATGTGAATGCCTTTGTTAAAGTTGCAAAAAAGAGACAAAATGTTTGTTCCACTCCAATAGATACAAATTTAATATTTATCTTAGAATTGATCATCATATAGCTAGTCTTAGCTAATCACTCCATAACACCCCCAGAATTCTACTATTTTACTCTAGCTTACTCTTGTCAAACTTCTTAAAAATTCCCTCCTGGCATCACCAAATAATCTGCAATTTGAAATGAGTTCTAGTTAAATTACATCCATACATAACACCAAAATAAATTTGCATCTCTCCATGCAGGCAGCACCCACTACATGATAAAAGGCAGGAGCATGCTGAAAACACCATTTCCATAGAGGTGGCTCACCAAAGCCACTGCCACAGCCACAGCCACCACAAAAGCAGCTCATCCCTACAGTAGCAGCCACAGCCACTTGATTGCCTTGACACTAGGAGAGTCAACAATGGAGACTGGAAAAAGAAGAGGAAGTCTCTTTCCTCAAAGTCCTCTCCAGAGTAATAGAAGAAGCAACTGCTTTACCAGATGACCACACATCAGCATAGAGATACTAGAAATACAGAAATCCAAAAAAATATGACAACACCAAAAGAATACAGTAATTCTCAAATTACAAACCCTATAGTGCAGGAAATGCTTGAAGTGACCGAAAAGGAATTCTGAGCAACAATCCTAAGGAAACTCACTGAGATACAAGAAGACTCAGTTAGACAACATAACGAAATGAGAAAAAAATTCCAGGATATGAGGGAAGAATCTTAAAAAGAGATTAATACCTTAAAAAAGAATGTAACCAAACTCATGGAACTGAAAGATTCATTCAATGAAATAAAAAACACAGCTGATAGCTTGAGCATCAGTAACCAAAAGAATGTAACCAAACTCATGGAAATGAAAGATTCATTCAATGAAATAAAAAACACAGCCGATAGCTTGAGCATCAGTCTAGAACAAGCAGAAGAAAGAATTTCTGATCCTGAAGATATTAGGTTCAAAATAACCGAAGCAGACAAAAAAAAAAAAAAAAAAGGAAAAAAGAATTTTAAAAAATGAAGAAAATCTAAGAGAGCTAGCAGACAACCTTAAGCACATAAAAATTCAAAACATGCGTGTTCCAGAAAAGGAAGAGAAATGAAAAGGCATGGAAAACCTATTCAACAAAATAATAAAAGAATACTTCTCAGGTATAGGGACAGACATGGACCTTCAGATCCAGGAGGCTCAAAGATCCACAAGCAGATTCAATTCAAAAAGGCCTGCTATGAGATGCAATATAGTCAAACTGGCAAAGCTCAAAGACGAAGAGATAATTTTAAAAGCAGCAGGAGAAAAGTGGCAAGTCACCTATAGGGGAGCCCCTATCAGACTAACAGCAGACTTCTCAGCAGAAACTCCACAGGCCAGAAGAAAATATGATGATATATTCAAAATACTAAAAGAAAAAAACTGCCAGCCAAGGGCATTATACCCAGCAAGGCTATCCTTCAGAAATGAGAGAGAAATAGTGTATTTTCCAGACAAACAAAAACTGTGGGAGGTCACCACCACATGACCAGCCCTTCAAGAAATTCTCAAGGAAGTCCAGCATCTAGAATCCAAAAAACAATAATCGCTACCATGAATACACAAGGAGTAACAAAACCCACTGGTAGAAAAAAAATGCGAACAAGAAAGAGAAAGAAGCTAAATCTTACCACAACTAAAAAGCCAACAAACATCAAAGGCAAGCAATAAAACAGGAAGAAAAGAACAAAAGGTATTTAAAACATCCAAACAAAAATCAATAAAATGCCAGGAGTAAGACAATACCTTTCAATAACAACCCTAAATGTAAATGGATTAAACTCCCCACTCAAAATCAAAAGACACAAACTGACTGACTGGATTAAAGAGCTAGACCCAACTATATGCTGTCTCCAAGAGACTCACCTCACCTGTAAAGACACACACAGATTAATAGTGAAGGTGAAAAAAAAGACACCACTCAAATGGAAGTAAAAAATTAGCAGTAGTAGATATTCTTATATCAGATAAATTAGACTTTAAGTCAAAAACCATAAAAAGAAAGAACTAAATAAAATAGAGACCCAAAAAATGATACAAAAGGTCAATGAAACAGAAAGTTGTTTTTTTGAGAAGATAAACAAAATAGACAAGCCATTAACTAGGCTAACTAAAAAATAAGAAATGCAATTTAAAAATTCATGAAATTGCAGTATAAGCCCTTTGAGAGTCATAAGACAGGACACTGCTATTTTCATCGTAAATACTGCAGTACCATTTGACTTTTTAAATCATATACACATTTTTTAATAAAAATTAAAATTGTGTAAATGCTGATAGAATTATCATAATAAATATGAAGAATAAGAATCAGGAGTCTTGAGAGATTACTTAAACTAGGCTTAGGTTAACCAAAGTTTTATATTATTTTTCTCTGTTTGAGGTTGGGTTCCATGTGAAATGATAAATTATATAGAAGAGATGTTGAGGAGAGAATTTGTGCAAACAACACTCACAAGAGAGTGAAAGGAACAGGATTGAGCAAAGTGGGGAGTTAAACTGAGAAGCAGGTGTAACAATCGCCTCTCTGGGAGCCCTAGATAGAGCCTAGATAGCCCTTCAGAGTTGCCCCAAATGAAACAAAGGGGCAGGTCTTTGGCTCTATTGAGCAGTCACTGGATGAGGACTGACCCCAGAGATGAAGTATAGCATTGGACATTAAGTGAAGCAGATTACTTTGAAATAAGGAAATTCCTGGAGAAAGATTCCACTCTGAGACATCAGCCAACATTGCCAACAGCTAAAAATGAATGTGTGGGTTTTCTCCCCACTTTTCCTGATTTTCCATCTTTGCCCAAGAAGCAACTATAAGTCCTTCCACTAACTACTATCACTTGGGTGAGCTAGGAAGTGGTATAAGAAGACAATGTCAGCAAGGCAGCTTCTGTTGTGTGCTCTGCAACATGCAAATTGAAGGGAACTAAAAAGAAGAAGCTCTAAAGTCAGCCAAAACACAGACGGATTTTCCAACTTTCCCCAACTGAACCTGTTGTTTGTGAGACGGAAGGTAACATTTTTAGCATGTGTTTACTGACTGACTAATATGTGGCTGGCATTGTGTAGGATGCCAGGAAGGGTTCAAGAATAAATCCATAAGACTCATATATTTGAGCAGATAATTGAAATATTAGTGATTGCCTGTTGTGGGAAACTGAACTTAATCTAACCTCAATGAGCAATGTTGAAGGCTATGACTAATCACATATACTAGATACACTGTCGGGGGCTACCTTAGGAGATAGTGATAACAAATGACAAAGAACAAAATCTCAGAGTAAACCTGTTAGAGGATTATGAAAGAACAGAATGTCAGAGTAAATTCAATGAAACAGCTGATGCAAATTGAATATCTGCTGCCTATTGCCAAATACAGGATGATGTATTACAACTGTAACTTTAATTATATATAAATAAAGAAAAAAACCCACTACAGATTTGTAGCCACTTACTGGCTACCTGTATGCATTCAAGATATTTTCTTTGCTCAACAATAAAGTTAGCTAATTTTAAACTTATTAACTGACATGTTCCTTTGGGCATTGATTTCTTTTTTTTCCCCCTCCCAATGCCATACAAGCATAAACCTTACAAACAATTAGAAAAATGTATATGTACACTGTAGTTCAAAACAGCAAGGACTTTTTGTGAATATTTAAGTAGGAAATTTATTCTTCAAACTTTAGAACTCCATCAAGCATAATGGACTCAACTTTTAGCAAAATACCATTTTCAAAGTGGTCTAAGTAAAAAGAAAAACATGCTTTTGAATCATCTTAGAATCAAAGGGCATTTAAAAATATTTATCTATATACTACTACAGAAAACCACTCAATTACAAGGAAAGGCAGTAAGACTGGAAAAAAAGGAAAAAAGAATTTACAAAACAAATTTTAAAAAGTAACAAAATGGCAGTAACAAATCTCTATATGTCAGTAATAACTCCAAATGTTAGTGAATTAAATTTCCCACTTACAAAACACAGAGTGGCTGAATAGAGTATAAAAGAAGAACCAATAATGTGCTGCCTACAAGGAACTCACTTCACCTATAAGGACATACAATGACTGAAAGTGAAGAAATGGAAAAAGATATTTCATGCAAAGAGCAGGAGTGGCTATACTTATATCAGATAAAATAAGCTTCAAACCAAGGAAAGTAAAAAAGATAAGGAAAGGCATTATGTAATGCTAAAGGGATCAGTTACACAAGAGGATATAACAGTTCTAATATATATACATCCAACAATGGAGCACCCAGGTATATAAAGCAAATACTACTAGACTTAAAGGGAGAAATAGAATCCAAAACAGTAATAGTTGGGGGCTTTATTACCCCACCTTCAGCAAAGGACAGATCATCCAGACAGAAAATTAACCAAGAAACATCAGAGTTAATCTCCACTCTAGATCAATTAGACTGAACAGACATATATAGACCATTTCATCAAAAAGCTACAGAAACATTTTTCTCAGCAGTACATGGAACATTCTCTAGAATCGACCATATGTTAGGTCACAAAACAAATCTCAACAAATTTTTAAAAATTGAAATCATACCAACTATTTTCTCTGACCACAATGGAATAAAACCAGAAATCAATAACAGAAGAGAGATTCACCCCCAGAGTTCTGAAGACAATGGCAGGAGCTACAGGCCTCAGCCCTGCCTACCACCATCTGCAACCAGGCTGACCACAGAGCTGTAACCAAAAGCCCCTGAACCAAAAGCCCCCAGGGCCCTGAAATGGGGGGCCAATGGCCTTAGCCCTGTCCCTCCTTTTCACCTCCTCCCCCTGCAACAACATCTTAGAGTGTACTTATTAGACACTAGTGTTTTTATGGGGTACGTAACTTATCTGCTCACGTCCCTCACCAAGTTTCTGCTTAGATTTTTTTAATTCATTTTTAAGAGTTCTTTCTTCATTAAGGATGTTAATTTTTGTGTTAGATTTATTCATTATCAATTGACATTAAAATTAATTTTAAAGAAACAGAAGAGACATTGGAAAATGTACAAATACATGAAAATTAAACAACATGTTCCTAAAAAATAAATGGGCCAAAGAAGAAATTAGAAAGGAAATATAAAAATTTCTGGAGACAAATGAAAATGAAAACAAAACATACCAGAACCTATGGGATACATCAACAAAAGCAATTCTTAAGAGGGAAGTTTATAGCAATAAATACCTACATCTGAAAAGAAGAAAGACTTCAAATAAAAACCTAATGTTATACCTCAAGGAACTAGAAAACAAGAACAAAACAAACCAAAAATTAGTAGAAGGAAAGAAATAAAAAAGATCAGAGCAGAAATAAATAAATTAGAAATTTAAGAAACAATGCAAAAGATCAATAAAACTAAGAGTCAGTTTTTTGAACAGATAAACAGAATTGATAAAACTTTAGGTAGACTAATGAAGAAAAAAGAGGGAAGACAAAATCAGAAGTGAAAAGGAGACATTAAAATTGATGCCATAGGAATACAAAGGATCATAAGAGACAATTGCAAACAATTATATGTTAACAAAATGGAAAACCTGGAAGTAATGGATAAATTCCTAGACACAGGCCACTTACAAATGTTGAATCATGCAGAATTAGGAACTCTAAACAGACCAATAATAAGACTGAAGCAGTAATAAAGTCTCCCAACCAAAAATAAAATTCCAGTAACAGACTTCACTGCTGAATTCTACCAACAATTTAAAGAACAATTAATACCAATTCTTCTCAAACTCTTCCAAAAAATTGAAGGGAAGGTAATACTTCCAAATTCATTCTACAAAGCCAGCATTACCCTCATACCAAAACAGGAGAAAGACACACACAAAAAAGAAAACTACAGACCATTATCTCTAATGAACAAGGATGTGAAGATATTCAACAACATATAAGCAAACTAAAGCCAACAACACATTTAAAAGATTATTCACCATGATCAAGTAGGATTCATCCCAGGGAAGCAAGTATGGTTCAATATATGCAAATAAAAAAATGTGATGCATCAAATCAACAGAATGAAGGAAAAAACATATGATCATATCAATAGATGCAGAAAGAGCATTTGATAAAATCCAACACGTTTCATGATAAAAACACTCAACAAGCTAAGTATAGAAGGAATGTACCTCATCACAATAAAGGCCATATGTGACAAACCCACAGCTAATATCACACTGAATGGACAAAAATTGGAGGCTTTTCCACTAAGATCTGGAACAAGACAAGAATGTACACTTTCCCTGATCTTATTCAACACAGTACTGGAAGTTCTAGCCATCACAACTAGTAAGGCAAGAAAGCAATAAAGGGCATCCAAATCAGAAAGGAGGAAGTCAAGCTGTCCCTATCTGCAGGTGACATGATCATGTACACAGAAAACTCTAAAAATTCCACCAAAAAATGACTAGAACTAATAAATGAATTCAGTAAAATGGCAAGATACAAAATCAAGACAGAAAAACCAATAGCATTCCTATATATCAACAACAAAATATCTGAAGAAGAAATCAAGGAAGTAATCCCATTCACAATAGCTACCAAAAAATAATGAAACACCTAGGAGTAAATTTAACCAAGGAGGTGAAAGACATCTATAACAAAAACTATAAAACTTTGGTGAAAGAAACTGAAGAAAACACAAATAAATGGAACTATATCCCCTGTTCATGGGTTGGAAGAAATAATATCATCAAAATGTTCATATTATCCAAATCAGTCTACAGACTCGATGCAATCTCTATCAGAATACCAAAGACATTCTTCGCAGAAATAGAAAAAACAATCTTAAAATTTGTATGGAACCACAAAAGACCTCATATAGCCAAAGCAACCTTAAGCAAAAAGAACTAAGTTGGAGGCATTACACAACCTGACTTCAAAATATACTAAAGAGCTATAACCAAAACAGCATGGTACTGGCATAAAAACAGGCAAATTGACCAAACAGACATAATAGAGAGGCCAGAAATAAACCCACACATCAAAAGCCAACTGATTTTCAACAAAGGTGCCAAAAATATACAGTAGGGAAAGGCCAGCCTCTTCAATAAATGATGATAGAAAAACTGGATATCAACATGCAGAAGATTGAAACTAGCTCCCTATCTCTCAGCATATAAAAAAATCAACTCAAAATGGATCAACGACCTAAATTTAAGACCCAAAACTATGAAAAGACTAGAAGAAAACAGGGGAAACACTACACAAAATGGGAGTGAGCAGTGCTGTTTTAAACAAGAATACAAAGAAAGGCACAGACAACTAAAGCAAAACTAGACGAATGGGGCTACATCAAACCAAAAATCTTCTGCACAGCAAAGCAAACAATCAACAAAATGAAGAGACAACCTACAGAATGCCAGAAAGTGTTTGCAACTACACATCAGACAAGGAGCTAATATCCAGAATATATAAAAAACTCAACTCAACAGTGAAAAAACAAATGACCTAATTTAAAAATGGGCAAAGTATCTGAACAGACATTTCCCAGAGAAGACATACAAATGGCTGACAAGCACATGAAAAAATATTCAACATTATCTCATCAGGGAGATGCAAATTAAAACCATAATGAGATATCACCTTTCTCCAGTTGGAATGGTTACTATCAAAAAGACAGAAAATAACAAATGCTGGCAAGGATGAGGAAAAAAGGAATTCTCCTACATTTTTGGAGAGAATGTAAATTGGTACAGCCATTAAGGAAAACAGAATGGAAGTTCCTCAGAGAACTAAAAATTGAACTACCTTATGACCCAGCAATCCCACTACGGGGTATATACCCAAAGGATGTGAAATCAATGTTTCGAAGAAACACCTGCACTCCCATGTTCATTGCAACACTATTCACAATAGCCAAGAGATGGAATAAACCTAAATGCCCATCAACGGATAAATGGTTAAAAAAAAAAAAAAAACCAACTGTGGTATATATGCACAATACTATTCACCTATTTCATAAAATGAAATACTGTCATTTGCAGCAACATGAATGGAACTGGAAACCATCATGTTAAGTGAAGTAAGCCAGGCACAGAAAGATAAATACCACATGATCTCACTCATTTGTGGAATCTAAAAAAAAAAGCAGTTCCCATAGAAGTAGAGAGTAGAATAATGGGGGGGTGGGGGTAGAGTGGTGGACTAAAGGGTACAAAGCTATGCTATCCACCCTAAGTGACTTAATGTATAGTATATACATGTATCGAAACAACACACTCTACCCCCAAATATGCACAAATAAATGTCAAAAAATAAAAATAAATACAAATATATATCTAATAAACTATATCACCATGTCCTGAGTATGTCATTTCAACCTATTTGATATGAAAGATAAACATACTTAACATGTGTTTTATGTTGAATGGTCCAAAATTTTAACATGCCTTACTTCAGAGCAGCTCTAGATTTAACAATATTTCATTTGAGTTAAGTTTCCTTCTTCCAAACAACAGCTTTGCCTTTTGCATAATCTGATTCTAATATTTTGCCCTTGTCATATTTTTTTCCCATTTCTAGAGACTTTTGTGATGGGTTTATCACATTATTTTATTTTGGTCACAAATTATGAGTAATTCACTTTTCAATTCATTTATGTTATTTATAAAGTGTCACACCAACTATTACTGAAGTTTAGTTTTGAAATTCTGACAGCTCTGGCAAATAAAACACTATCTGCCACAGAGGAATTGCTGAGTTCTAATTGGGAGAATTCTCTTTTGATCAATTGTCCAAGTGCAGTTAGCAATGCCTTTACAGAAGCTTAGACTGAAAGAAACTGCTCTTACCATGAAACAAGTTCCATGTGTCTCATACTCTGATATTTCAACATGTAAATAACATACAATTGTTTCTATTTATTTTATTATGTACTATTGCTGCATCTGATCAAGTACTGTTCAAATAAATCTGCAAGTACTATGCTCTAAAATGCTTAAAAATACATGCATAATTGTGTGCAATTGTTAATAAAAATCATTGACATGTCAAAGAGGACAATGCATACCCATTTTGGCACCAACTGAGTGCTATACTCTCAGTTATATCAAGTGGAGGCTTGTGTTTTGTCATCTAGTGAGAAGCAGGTGGTCTAGCAAGCCCCTTGAACAACTGGCAGCTTAGTTTACATTCTGCAGAGCAGCTGCCTCCTCCTACTTTAACTGGCATTGTAATTACAAAACACAGTAGTCACTTGTGTAACTTGTAAGACACATAGACTGGGTTAGACCTTACTGCACACTATTCTTCACTATTTAGGCAGGTTACCTATTTTGTTCACTTTGAGTACCATTTGAAGGTCCACCCAGTTCAAATACTTATCTTCGATAATACCTAGTGTTGTTAAAAATACTTTAACTTTTCTAAGTATTGTTAATATGACAATACTTTCACTTCTTTACAGGTTGTTACACATAACTTGAAATTCTCAATCCTTGTGTTTGAACTCTATACAGACACCCAAAAGTCTCACCGAGTATGAATAAACCAAAATACATATTAAGACATACATATCGTTCACTTAAGTAAATGTAATGCAATAAACTTAGAAAACTAAACAGCATTGTTCTGGTACTAATTGGTTAATCCATGCCTCCTCATCAGGAGGCAGTGAAACCCTTAGCCACTGGGAAATGCCTGCGCCTGGTGAGCTCACACTGGCATCTTCTTTCATTGCCTGCTGACCATCCTTACTGAATCCCATTCCTGTCTGCTCCAACAAGATCAACTCTTTGTTGTTAGGGCTTCTGATATTAAATGAAGAAATTGTCTAACTCCGTTTCCACATCTGCTCCCAGCACGCTCTTTCAGTACAGATGCTTTATCAATTGTATTTCCAAGCACAGAACTGTGATAATTTGTCTGAAATTGTTTGCATAAGCAAAGCTCTGCCTTTCCCTTACAAAAGCATACTCTTCTCATTTATTTCATTTTAAGCCTTGACCTACATGAATGATAACTCTGAGTAAAATGGCTATTGCAATTGCTGGCTTTGTGGAGATGACCCTCTGTTTGCAGTTTTGTAGTTTTTTCCTAAGGTTTAATGTAGCAGCTGGAGGAGTTTTATATCTCACTCTAGCTTTTGGCAAGATGAGAATAGAACAGCCTCCATGCTTGATATACCATTAAAATATCTCCCTTATTGTATATAAGTCTTTGACATTGAAATCCTCCCGTTTAGACTCAACACTTCCCTTCCCCAGCCATCCTAGCTCAGGTGCCTAAGGCTTTACTATTTAACTATCTAGTGATTGTTTTCCCAAAGGCTGCCTATGCAGAAGAACAGTTCCAAAATGATTTAGACTATGATGTCAATCAAAGCAATTCATTTTCTTTGGTCTTTTGATAACTCACAGATACTATAGTCAAGTTGACTGCCACACATAAAAAATCTATTAGACCAAAATTTGACCATTCAACCAAAAATTATTGTTAGATCAGAACCTGGTTTGGTTACTAGCATTAGTTCTTTAAAGCAGAAAGGCATAAAACTGTAATTTATCTCACTGTCTCCTCTCTTATATAAAAATCAACTGACTGTCAATCAAGTCAAAGCTTAGAAACTTTCTAAGGAAAAAAAAAAAAACATTTGCAAACTGAAATGAAGAACAAATCACTTCAATAGCTTAGATTTGTGCTTTGAAAAGTGTCAAACTAAACTAATCACAGTAGGAATTGATGGAGTATTAGCTCTGGATTTCAAGATATTATAATTTTTCAAAGTCTGTCTCACATTTTTGGCTATCTGTCATATATAATTACCTTGGAAATCCCATCTTCAGTGTTAGTTCTCTGTTCAGAGCCTCAGGGGAACTGCTGTAAAAATGAATTAATCCCATGAAAATAGACTATTTATGGGTGTTTTCTGCATGGTATTTGGACTATGGAATAGACATTCTTTAACCTTGACTTGACAGGAGTACGAAGTGGTAGATGCACAATGTTGGAGAAGGCAATGCATATAAATCTACAAAGATGATTCTGCTTTGTTCCACCCATCCTAACCTAACTCAAGTGTCTACAGGGAAACAGGGACACTATTCTAAATTATGGGGAAAATCAATTCACTGTCTTCTTTACTTAGAGATCTATAACCTTTATTTTTAGACAAGTACAAAAAATATTAAACAGCAATTCTCTTTTCTAATTTATTTAATGTGATTTTTGTATTGCATCTACTAAAATTTCTTACTTTCAAAAACAATGGTGCCAGGAAGCAATCATTTGAATAGTCTTCTGGAGGAGCAAGGCAAAGTGGTTAAGATCAATGGTTCTGTCAAGTCTGTTTCTTTCTAGTTGTATAACTGTGGGTTAGTTATTTAACCACTAAACCTCAGTACTGTAAAATGGAAAAAAAAATGACAATGCTGAATTCATAGAATTGAGGTTAAATGAGATGAGGTAAACAAAGACTTCATACAGTTCATTATTATTATTTTCTACAAATATAAATTATGAAATGTATACCTTCTAGTACACATTGTGTGATGCACTATTTAATTTTTAAACGATTTTATTGAGCTTATATAAACTTCCAATATTAATATGTGCTAGAAACTTTTTGCGTTGAATATGTTCATATTTAAACACTTTTCTGTGTAAACTGTAGAATCTATTTTCTACATATATGGCAAAGTATCTAAAACGGATATCCCATAGATATATGATGATACTCCCCATCAAATTTCTGTGGCCACATTTTTATAAAGACAGTAAATATGATCATAAGCAAGGAGAGTTATGAATGCTGACAGCTAAGTGGTCCTGGTCTTATCCTCGGCTTCAATTTAGAAAGCATCTGTTAATAAGTTATTAAATAGAAGAATGACTGGGGTATGTAGCACTAAAGTCTTTAGGAGATAGAGGCCAATATCTAAATAAGCAATATTTATTTCAACTCATCATATATATTGAATAGGTATTATAAGATGACGACATGCCCATATGCCCTCAGAGCAATTTATTTATTAAACGACTGCTTTCTGGTACTGTGCTCAGACCTGGTATATAAAACAGCAATGATGGAGGTTATGATCCAGTGGGATAAACAGATAATAAACAAATGTGTATATGTGTGTGTGTTTGTCTGTGTGTGTGTGTGTGTGTGTGTGTGTGTGTGTGTGTGTGTGTGTGTGTGTGTTTTCTACAAAGTGGTTAGGTATGGGTCAGAAGTCAGACAGGAAATGGTTAAACAGTGATACTCCTGAATTACTGCTTGCACAAAAGAAATGTCTGATGGTATTACACAGGAAGTAACACAGTACTGCACACTAAGAAATGAATTTCATCGCAGCTTCCAGCCAGAAAGTTACTTTTCTCACCAAAGAGTACAATTACAAAGTGTAACCTTCCCCAGAGACAATTGGAAAAGGCTGAGGATGGAGTTGATTCAGTTAGGAGCTGTAGGGGAAACAGAGCCAGTCCACAGCATTTTGCAGAGCATTTCAAAGGCAAACAAAGCCTCAGGTTCGATCAGGTAAAGGCTGCACTTTAAAGGTACAGTGCTTGAAAATGAGCTGAAACAATGAAACATCAACCAGGGCAGCCTGTGGGAGTAAAAAATACTCCGGAGTACGCAGAAAAGAAGCTTCAGAACTTGGTCAGTTGGGAAGAAAAGGAAATTCAACATAACCAGAACAGAGAATATACTTGTGTCTGCAATGATTATCACATTTGTGAGAAGGAACTGAAAGTTAATGTTGTTAATTCAACAAATATTTATTGTGTTACATCAGTGTATGCTGTGGATTGATTGAACTGTATCCCTCACTGTAACTGCTGAGGGTGAAAAAATCCTATTATGGTAATTGAAAGGTGGGGCCTTGAAGGGGTGATTAGATTGTAGGACCATGCAGTAGTGAATGGATTAATAATGGTGGTCAGGGGTGTGGTCCTGACGGTTTTATAAGGAGAGGACTTGAGACCTCTGTCCCTCTCTGCACCTCCATTTTCTGCCATGTGAGTCCCCTGGATCACTGTCACCACCACCAAGACTCTCACCAGAGGTATTCCCTGGACTTTGGACTTCCCAGCCTTTGAAACTGTAAGGAATGAATTGTTTTCTTATAAATCACCCAGTTCCCAGTATTTTGTTATAAGCAACAGAAACAGACTAACAGAGTGTACAAAGAAAACAAGCAGACAAATATGCCTGCCCTCAAAGAACCAACATTTGGGAGTGGGTGGGAGAGTGAGGGGAGGAAAAAATGGCATTAAGTATTAAACATAATAAATAAGTAAATGATATAGTATGCTAGAAAATGCTAAATGCTCTGGAAAAAAAGAAAAAGCAGAGCAGGAAAGGGAAGATGGGGCTGTAAGAAGGAGAAGGAACAGTTTGTGATACTAAATGGTTGTTCAAGCCTGCCCTCACTGACAAAGTGAAATCTGAGCAAATGCTTGAAAGAAATAAGGTAGTTATTCAAGCAGATATCTAAGTAAAGAACATTCTAGGTAAAGGATATCCAGCCCATACATTGTTGTATGTACTTACATTTAAGTTTTTGTGTGGTAAAATGAATATTTTATTCACTTATGTAATAATTACACATGGAATAAAATACATTTTCAGCGTGAGTTACTTTCATGGAAATCATTTTCTTACCTTCAACAAACATTAAGTTAAAGAATTCTTTCAAGTGTCATTCAAGATCGATGTCATGGCTTCTTGGACCTTATCTTACAATTACAGTAAAGACTCTGGATTCCAGAGCAGGCAGAATGAAAGAAGCAGCACACATTACAAAATACTGCTTTGTGGAGGATTAATTCTGTCCTGGCATGTTTTACATTATATTAGGTAATACAGAGGAAATAAATATGCCATGAACTCTCCCTAAGGAATAATTAAAAAGTCATTTAGCTTAATATCCAACCTTCACTTTTGGCTTTGTAGTCAGAGGTAAACTCTGCTTTTCCCTGTTCTAAGGTAAGTGTTAAGAGCTCAGGAGGAGGCTTGGAAGAGGATAGGAAAGCCTCCACAACTGTTCCTGCCGTCCCAGTTACAAGGGTGGTCTGAGGGAAAGTGAGGAATGATTTAGTATTTAAAATAATATTAGTCTTGGCACAAGATCTGTAATATTGTTTCTGGATAAAAAAAACTCAATGGACATTGATGCTTTAAAAAAGAGAGCCCTGGTTTTCTTAATGACCCTGGGGCAGGGTGGGAGGTTGTAACCAAAGCAAAAATATGATTCAATTGTTGAAAAAGCCAGTCAAATCTTAAGACAGCATTCATGGAAATAGAGTATACAGGTTCTAAAAGTAATCTGTCCACTGTACTTCGCCTCAGTCCCATCATGCCTAACTAATAAAGCTCATTTCTGAGCCCCACATTTTGAAAGAAATGTTAGGAGGGAAAATGAGATTATAGGAGCATGACTTCAACAATGCAGGTGGAAGGGGTACAGAAACCGCCATATGAGGAGTAGTTAACAAAAGCAAGATAAGACAGAGCCTCCAAGTATTTGGAGGACTGTCATATGGTTATCACAGAAATTTTTAGCACATTCCATAGGACAGAATGAGGACCAATGGCAGGTAGTTATTAAAGAGCAGATTTTGGAACAGGGTAAGAAGAAACATTCTGAAAATTAGAACTTTCTAGACAAGAAAGTGGCCCTTCAGCTAGTGAACTAACCCACGGCTGTTAGAAGTACTCAAGCAGAACTTAGATGGTGAACTGTATATAGTCAGAATTCCCAGATACACTGCAGCCTAGACAAGATGACTTCTGAATAATTATCCTGTTTTCACATTCTTTGAATTTTATGATGTATATAAACAAGCAGCTAATCAAAAACCCCTTCTGCTCTGAATCATACATGTTACATAAAATTTACTACAAATAGAAAACTTGATTTGTGCTTTTGTTGAGATTATCATTATCATTCAAGCTGTCATGCACCAAATTAAAAGTGCTAGAAATGAGATAATATTGCTTAGTGACAGGACTTTTTTAATGATGACAATGTTATTAATTAATAACTAGTTATTCTAGTTATGAATGCATTACCTCTCATCTCCACACCCATCCTTTCTGCCCTGCTTTGTGATACTGGAAATGGGCTCTGCAGACCTTATTTCTTCTTTGCCACCTGGCTCAGCATTTGGTTCTCTCAATAGAAGGCACCTGAGAGAGAGACTGCAAGGCTAGAAGAGAAGGGAGGGGTATTTCCTATTCCAGTGCTCTGTTTTCCATGCCCTGGTGAGCAAATCGGTGTCCCAGGAGGTCCCGGAAGCCATCCCCACTGTGGTGGCAGCTCTCACAGATGCTTCTCCTTCAGTCCAGCATCAGGCAGCATGTTCCTGCGGCAGCCACATATACTCTCATCAGAGACCCAAATCTCGACTTTGGGAGAGATCCTTCCTTCTGCCTCTAAATCTCCCTTTTTCACTTTTCGCTAAGTTTTAAGGGTAGCTGCTTCCTGCAGTTGCTACCTCTGAATACCTGAGAAGGAGGAGGAGTTAAGCATCCTATACCCAGTTGATAATTCTTTACATTTACATTTTTCTGCTCAAATTACCATTGTGGTTCCTACCCCTTGACTGATACAAGGATTGACAACAAAACTAAAAGCAAATAACAAAAACCAATTCAAAGTTTCTTATTTTTGGTTTCTCCTAAAATTCTCATGTAACAAATAAGAATGTTATTCTCTTTCCTCTGATTTTGCAATAATTTTTTGAATGGTAGTTGGGTGGAAATATGTTTTAAACATGTTCCACTGGACACCAGTCCTGTTCTGACAGAAGTGTTTGACAAGTACTATATATATTCATAGTCTACTACAGCTTGCCTGACCATAGCCCCAAAGGACTGTTTACAAATCCTTATTTGTAGGAGGCAAGAAGTTTGATGTGATAATTAATCATGTAAAATCTTATGATAAAAAAAATTAACACATGTCATATTAACTTCATTGGTGTCAGATTTAACTATGTCTAGTGATTGCAAAAGGCTGCTTAAAAAGGTGTATTTTAAGTCTACATATCAAACAATACACCATGAATTTGGCATGAAAATATTGAGTATTCATGTTCATTTGAGTAAAATTGTGTATAAACCATAAATGTCCAATCACCACTACAGATTTGAATAGACTCTAGGTACCTGAACCTGACCCTAATTACATGAAACAAGATTATAATCATCAGAAATAAATGATGTGATGGAAGAAAACAAAACATTAAATCTAATGTTCACCATCTCTCCTTTTCTCCTGCCTGCGAAAGAAAGACTTTTAGTTGGTCAACTACATTCACTTATGTTGATTCCTAGTGGTGGTGCTGCAGGGTATTGGCATAGATACAGAATTAAAGAAGCTGGATAACTAGAGTGATTTTGCTCTACAACAGAAAGAAGTGTGGGGGGCAAAGAAGGGAGCAAATAAAAGGCCATTTAATTGTAAAGAGAGGGAAGGGGAGAAGTAAGGATTGACATAGAAGAGCCCGGAGACTCTCACACAGAAGCGGTAGAGAGTTTACCAGGGAGGGGGGGAAACAAACTCTGTGACTACAGTAAAAGTGAGGATTTGGAGGGAAGATGTGTAACGAAAAATTTAGTATGTTTTCCTGTGAGGTGTCTGTTTAATACCTGCCTCGGTGCCCTCAGTAAACTTTAATGAAGTTTTTCTGTTGCTTTTCAAGACTTTTTCTGTTTTAATTGGTATGGTATGTATGTCTATTTTGGATGTGACAGGACAGAAGAAGCAAGCCACAGAATGGCCCAGTTATATTCAGAACCCAATCAGAAAGGAGAGGAAGCATTCCCAGACTATGGCAAACCTTTATATGACATGCTTTCATTACATATCAGTTTCCCATTTAAAAAAAAAAAAATGCAACTTGAAAAAATAGTGAATAATCTACTGCTCTTTGTGTGTTCCCTTCTTCCTATCCATATTTTACATTATAATTCAAATGCATCTGTTACTGTAAAGATGGCAAAATAGTAGTATACATTATAGCTGGACCTATTTAGGATATTGTTTGGGTTATAGAGTATATTATTAAGTATGATTCTGCTATGAAAAACTATAATTATATTATTTGGTGACATTATTTACATGGTTAAGATTCTACTTTTCAACACAACAACAAATGCTAAAATTAAAAGGAAACATAACAAACACATGTTAGCTAATACATTTCTTGCTTCATAGTGCCACTTATTTATTTTTTCTTTTTTCAATTTCTGGAACAAATATTTAGCTTGGGAGTTAGGGGACTAGATAATGGCCCATAACTCTGCCATCTGTCTAATGGGCAAGAATGATTTAAATTGACAAGGAAGAGTTGAGGAGCCGTCATAATTACAAAAAGAGTTTATGATATCTTAGAAATGGAGGTCTTTCTATTTTATGTGTAAGCAAATCTATATAGGCCCTTTGGAAGCCTTTGCCTTTTTTTATACAAAACTACTGCCTCTGACTTTTGTGGATTCCACTTCTAGTAACAGAGGACTAAGTAGTTAACATCAAGCCAACCCTCCTACAGATAACAGTGAGAAACTCTGGCCAAATATATGTTTTTAATTACCAGGCCTGTGGCTAAGATGAGGCAAGGCACAAACTTAGCTTAGGCACAAAATTTAACGAGATGCCAAAAAGTCAGTAATTGAGATAAATTAAATTTGATAGGGTTTTATTTGGTTTTTTAGTTTTGTTTTGTTTTGTTTTGTTGGTTTTTTGTTTTGTTTTGTTTTGGTTTGGTTTTTGCGTGGAGGGATGGGATAGAAAGTCAGCTTTTATTCAGGAATACCAGTGACCTAAGAAGAGATGTTAGGTAAACACACCTGTCCACTAAACCTGAAGGAGAATGGCCAGACTGAAGCCATCTCAAAGACTCAGGTTTACAGAGGGGTTTTTAAAGAGAGGGTTGAGGGGATGGAATGTGGAAGTGAAAAGGAGGGAGAGGGACATGAGCTGTGAGGGCTCTGAGCAAGGAGCCCAGATGCAAGATCTCGCCAAGGGTCCATCTGGTTTGGGTTCCCACCCTTGATGTTATCTTACAGTCCTGCTAGATTTTGATAAGCTTCAGGGTAGAATCAGCACAGCTTTATTGGTATATTTTGGGGGTTTTTTTGGATCTGGATAGTATGTGTCTCACGGTAAGTCTGCAATTCCAGGCTAACTGAAAAACAACATTAATACTTTCATACAATTGCCTTCCTACTTTTGAATTACTTTAGTACATGTTCTCTGTTTGCTGCAGTAAATCATTCAGCAAACTTTTCAGGGAAGGTTCTTGGTTGACATACTTTCTTAGCCTCTGCGTATTTGAGAATGTCTTCCAGTGACAAGGTATGTAATTCTTGGTTCAAAATTATTTTCCCTTAAAACATTGAAGATATTGTTCCATTGTCTTCTGGCATTTAGAGTTGCAAAAAAAAAATCTGAGGTCAGCCAGAATTTTTCCTCTTTATAGGTAATTTGCTTTCTCTGTCTGGATACTTGTAGAATTTTTTTTTTATCCTCGAAATTTTAAAATGTCAACAGAATATGTCTCGGTGTTGCTTTCTTTTCATCAATTTTTCCATTTGTAGATCTGGTTTGTTCTTCAACTCTGGAAAATTTTCTTCAATTAGTTCCTTAATTTCTGTCTCAGCTCCATTTGCTTTGTCCTGTTTCAGGTATTCCTATTATGTGTAGATTGTATGTCCTGGAACAGCCCTGTAGGTCTCTCTTTCTCCTCTTTTCTTATCTTGATTTCTTTTCTCTTTTTCTCCACATTCTGCAAGATTTCTCTTATTTGCATTTATTTCAGAAATTTGATTTGTGGACAATACAGCTTGTACCTTCTTTCCAACCTCCCAGATACCTTCCAAGCTCTCTGCCCATCCCTTCTCTAACACTACAGATAGTTAGTTAAACTACCTTGTCATACAACTGAAAAACCTTCCTATAACTTCTATTTCCAGGGCTATATCCATTTCAAGAAGAGGCATTTTCTCAAATACTTATCTCTGTTCCTTTCTTCTGAACTGCAGTATTATGTCCTTTTCAATGACGCTTCTTAGCAACAAAGACCAAAAATGAAGATTATCTTCCACAGCATAGAAAATAAAATGAGATAAATAAATTTGGGGTGCAGTATTCTTAAAAATCAAAATTAGTGCAGAAAATCAATGGTGAACATAATATCAAAACTGTAAATAAAAAAAATAGAATCAGTCTTACTGATCTTTATTCTTTTACCTCTGCTACTAATATGGCTCAGCATGACACTGTTACTGATCTGTTCTTATTTAGAATTTTGGCATTGCTCAGGTAGCCCCTCCCACCCCCCAAACAGGAGGCAAGCAAGCTTCCCATGACCGGGAAGCACCACAAACACCATTTCTGCATGGGTGGTCATCAGCCACCACCACAGCTACTGCCACAGCAAAGATGGCTCACCACCACAGTAGCAGCCAGGAATACTCTGCAGGCAGCCTACCACACATTTGACTGCATTGACACAAGGAAAATCATCAGCTGAGTCTGCAAATAGAGGAGGAAGACTTTCTCCTAAAAGCCCACTCCAGAGTAATAAAAGAAACAACCGCTCTATCAGATGACCAGCCATCAACAAAGAGAACCTAGAAATATTAATAAATAAGAAAATATGACACCACCAAAGGAATACAGTAATTCACAAGTACTAGACCCCATAAAGCAGGAAACCTTTGAAATGTCTGAAAATGATTCTGAGCAACAGAGATAAGAGAAGACTCAGAGAACACAATGAAATGAGAAAAAATATCCAGGATATGAAGGAAGAAATTTACAAAGAGGTTGATATCTTAAAAAATAATGTAGCAGAGCTCCTGGACCTGAAGAATTCAGTCAGTGAAATAAAAACACAACTGAGAGCTTAAGCAGCAGGTTAGAGCAAAGAGAAGAAAGAATTTCAGATATCAGAGATGGTCTTTTTGAAATAACCCAGGCAGACAAAGAAAAGGAAAAAATAATTTTTTAAAATTGAAGAAAATCTAAGAGAGCTAGCAGACAACCTTAAGCACACAAACATCCAAATCATGGGTATTCTAGAAGGGGAAGAGAAAGAAAAATGCATTGAAAATTTATTAAAGTAAATAATAACAGAAAACTTCTGAGGTATAGAGAATGACACAGTCCTTCAGATCAAGGAGGCATAAAGATCCATAAATAGATTCAATCCAAAAAGATCCTCGCCAAGACACACTAGAGTCAAACTGGAAAAACTCAAAGACAAAGAGACAATCCTAAAAGCAATAAGAGAAAAGCATCAAGTTACCTATAAGGGAGTCCCTTTGAGACTAACAGCAGGTTTCTCAACAGAAATTCTACAGGCCAGAAGAAAACAGGATGATATATTCAACATACTTAAAGAAAAAAACTGCCAGCCAACAATACTATACCCAGCAAGGCTATCCTACAGAAATGAGGGGAAAATAGTGTATTTTCCAGACAAACAAAAACTGCAGGATATCAATAACACACAACCAGCCTTGCAAGAAATTCTTAAGGGAGTCCTGCATCTAAAATCCAAAATATGATAATCACTATCATGAATACAAAAGAAAGAACAAAACTTGCTGTGAAAACAAAAGTACAAATAGGAAAGAAAAAAAAAACTAAATCTTACCAACCTCAAAACCAACAAACATGGAAGACAAATAATAAAAGGGGAAGTAAGGAACAAAAGATACTTAAAACATCTAAACAAAGAGCAATAAAATGCCAGGAGTAAAGCAGTACCTATCAACAACAGCCTTTAATGTAAATGGATTAAATTCCCCATTCAAAAGACACAGACTGATTGATTGGATTAAAAAGCTAGACCCAACTATATTCTGTCATCAAGAGAATCACCTCACATGTAAAACATACACAGACTAAAAGTGAAAGATGGAAAAAGATACAGCATGCAAATGGAAACCAAAAATGAATAGGAGTAGCTATCGTTATACTGGATAAAACAGACTTTAAACCAAAAACCATAAAAACAGACAAAGAAGACCACTGTATAATGATAAAGAGATCTATCCAGCAAGAAGAAAACTATCATACATATGTATTGCACCCAACACCACAGCACCCAGATATATAAAGCAAACACTATTAGACCTAAAGAAAGAGATACACTCCAATACAATAATAGTGGGGGACCTGATAATCTCTCTCAGCATTGGACAGATCATCTAGGCAACAAATCAACAGAGAAACACAGGATTTTACACTTTAGACCAATTAGACCTGGCAATATCTACAGAACATTTCATCCAACAACTATAGCATATACATTTTTCTCATCAGTACATGGAACATTCTTCAGGATAGAACACGTTAGGTCTCAAATCAAGTCTCAACAAGTTTTTTAAAATTGAAATAACATCAAGTATCTTTTCAGACCACAAAAGATTAAAATTAGAAATCAATAACAAGTGAAACTCTGGAAACTATACAAATACATGGAACCTAAAAGAAAAGACTCCTTGATAACCTATGGGTCCAAGAAGAAATCAAACAAAATTCTTGAAACTAACAAAAATAAAAACAAGTCATATCAAACCCTGTGGGATACTGAAAAAGCAGTACTAAGAGGAAAATTTATTGTAATAAACATTTACATCAAAGGAATAGAAAATCTTCAAATAAAAACCTAATGCTACACCTCAGAGAACTAGGAAAACAAGAACAATCCAACCCTTAAAGTAGTAGGCAGAAAGAAATAATTAAGATCAGAGCATAACTAAATGAAATAGAGACCTCAAAAATGATACAAAAGACCAATGAAACAAAAAGGTTATTTTTCGAGATGATAAATAAAATAGACAAATCATTACCTAGTTAGCAAAAAGAGAGCGACGAGAGAGAGAAAGACCCAAATAACAAAAATAAGAAATGAAAAAGGAGACATTACAACCAATACCACAGAAATACGAAGAATCATTAAAGACTGTTATAAACAACTATATGCCAACCAATATGAAAACCTGGAGGAAATGGATAAATTTCTGGACACATACAAACTACCAAGAATGAAACAAGAAGTAATAGAAAACTTGAACAGACCAATAAAAAGCAATGAATTCTAGCTGTAATCAGAAGTCTCCTGAGAAAGAAAATCCCAGGACTGGATGGCCTTATTGCTGAATTCTATCAAACCTCTAAAGAGAAATTAGTACCAATTCTCTTCAAACTACTCCAAAAAATTGAAACAGAGGCCACTCTTTCAAACTCATCCTATGAAGCCAGCATCACCCTGATACCAAAACCAGACAAAGATACAACAAAAAAAGAAAACTACAGGCCAGTATCCTTGATGAATATAGATGTAAATATCTTCAACAAAATGTTAGCAATCAGAATACAGCAACACATCAAAAAATATATATATACACCATAATCAAGTGGGATTCAGCCCAGGATACAAGGATGATTCAACATAAGCAAGTGAATAAATGTAATACACCACATCAACAAAAGCAAGGACAAAAACCATATGATTATCTCAATAAAACAGAAAAAGCACTCGACAAAATTCAACATCCCTTCATGATAAAGCCTCTCAGCAAATTTGGTATACAAGGAGAGTATCTCAACACAATAAAAGCCTTATATGACAAACCAATCACCAATATTATACTGTTTTTTAAGAGGAACAAGATAAAGATGCTCACTCTGACCACTTGTATTTAGCACAGAATTTGAACTACTAGCCAGAACAATCAGTGGAGAGAAAGAAATGAAGAGCGTGTAGATTGGAAAGGACAAAGTCAAACTGTCCCTATTTGCAGATGATATGACTCTATATAAAGAAAAGCCTAAAGATTCTACCAAAAAACTCTTAGAGATGATTAACAATTTTAGTAAAGTGGAGGGATACAAAATCAACACCTAAAAATCAGTAGTGTTTTTATACTCCAATAACAAACTAGCAAAATAAAAGCCATTTATGACAAAGCCACTGCCAGTACCATTCTGAATGGGGAAAAACTGAAGACCTTTCCCTTAAGAACAAGAGCAAGACAAGGATGCCCACTCTCTTCACTTCTATTTAACATAGTACTAGAGATACTAGCCAGAGCAATCAGGCAAGAGAAAGAAATAAAGGGAATCCAGATTGGAAAAGATGAAGTCAAACTTTCTCTATTTGCAGATGACATGATACTATATATAGAAAAACCTAAAGACTCTATCAAAAAACTCCTAGAGCTGGTTAATAACTTCAGTAATGTTGCAGGATACAAAATGAATGCCCCCAAATAGTAACATTTATATACTCAAATAATGAATTAACAGAAAGAGAAATAAAGAAAATAAGCCCATTTACAATTGTCACAAAAAAAATAAGATACCTAGGAATCAATTTAACCAAGGAGGTGAAAGACTTCTACAATGAGAACTACAAACCACTTTTGAAAGAAATTAAAGATGACACAAAAAGATGAAAAGATATTTCATGCTCTTGGACTAGTAGAATTAGCATTGTGAAAATGTCTACAGATTCAATGCAATACCCATCAAAAAACCAATGTCATTCTTCACAGAAATGGAAAAAAACAATCTTACCTTTCATATGGAAAAACAAAAGACCCTGAATAGCCAAAGCAATCCTGAGCAAAAAAAATAAAGCCAGAGGCGTAACACTACCTGACTTCAAATTATACTACAAAGCTATTGTAACCAAAAAAGCATGCTACTGATATAAAAATAGACATTCAGACTAGTGTAGCAGAATTGAGAACCCAGAAATCACTCCTAGTCTTATAGCAGTCTGCTATTGGACAAAGGCAACAAAAATCTACAGTGGGGAAAAGACTGCCTCTTCAACAAGTGGTGCTAGGAAAACTGGATATCCACATGCAGAAGAATGAAACTAGATATGCATCTCTCACCATGCACTAAAATCAACTCAAAATGGATTACAGACTTAAGTATAAGACCTGAAACTGTAAAATTACTAAGGGAAAATATAGGTGAAACACTTCAGCAATTAGGTCTGGGCACAGGCTTTATGAACATGAGCCCAAAAGCACAAGCAGCAAAAGAAAAAAATAAACAAATGGGACTATATTAAACTAAAAAGCTTCTGCACAGCAAAGGAAACAATCAACAGAGTGAAATGACAACCTACAGAGTGGGAGAAAATTTTTGCTAATTATGCATCCAACAAAGGATTAATATCCAGAATATATATAGAATTCAAGCAATTATACAGTACAAAGACAAATAACCCAATTAAAAAATGGGCAAAGGAGCTGAATAGACATTTTTCAAAGGAAGACATATAAATGGCCAACAGGTACATGAAAAAATGCTCAACATCACTAGTCATCAGGGAAATGCAAATTAAAACTACATTGAGATACCAACTCACCCCTGTCAGACTGGCTATAATCAAAAAGATGGTGAATAACAAATGCTGGCAAAGGTGTGGAGAGAAGGGAACACTCCTACACTGTTGGTGGAACTGTAAATTAGTACAACCACTATGGAAAACAGTATGGAGATTTCTCAAACAACTACAGATAGATCTTCCATACAATCCAGCAATCCCTCTTCTGGGTATATACCCAGAGAAATGGAAATCATCATGTTGAAGGGATACCTACACTCCCATGTTCACTGCAGCTCTGTTTACAATAGCCAAGATATGGAACCAACCTAAATGTCCATCAATGGATGATTGGATAAGGCAAGTGTGGTATATATACACCGTGGAATACTACTCTGCCATAAAAAAGAATAAAATTCTCCCGTTTGCAACAATATGGATGACCCTAGAAAAACTTACATTGAGTGAAATAAGCAAAGCACAGAGGGATAAATATTGCATGTGCTCATTCATATGTGGGAGCTACAAGAGAAAGAAGGAAGGAAAGAAAGACCACAGTAGTGCATTGGTCTTACAGAGGGAGGGAACATTCCTTTGGCTACAAAGTGGAGTGGGGGGAAAGGGGAATGGGGTAGGAGGTTGGGGGATAATTGGGTAGGGGACACAGGGTACAAAAGTAATTTCTGGTAATGGGTATGCTGCCAGTATGAATCTGGCCCTCACATCATGGGCACAAGCGATGACAATTAGCTTTGTATCTCATGAATATTCATGATAATAATAATAATAATTTTAAAAAATTTTAAAAGTAACAACCTAGCAGAAAAAGAAATCAAGAAAGCAAGCCCATTTATAGTAGTCACCAAAAAAAAAAACAAAAAACCTAGGAATCAATTTAACCAAGGAGGTGAAAGTGCTATACAACAAGAACTACAAAACACTACTGAAAGAAATTAAAGAGGACACAAAAAGGTAGACAGACATTCTGTGCTCTTGGATTATAAGAATTAACATTGTGAAAATGTCCATAGTACCCAAAGCTATCTACAGATTCAATGCAATCCCTATCAAAATACCAATGACATTCTTCACAGAAATAGAAAAAACAATCCTAGCATTCATACAGAACAAAAAAAGACCCTGAATAGCCAAAACAATCCTGCTCAAAAACTAAAATAAAATAAAGCCAGAGGCACAACACTACCTGATTCAAATTATGCTACATAGCTACGGTAACCCAAACAGCATGGTACTGGCATAAAAACAGATAAGTGTACCAACAGAAAAGAATAGAGAACCCAGAAATCAACCCACATACTTATAGCAAACTGATCTTTGACAAAGGCAACAATAACATACATTGGGGAAAAGACTGCTTCTTTAGTAAATGGTGCTGGGAAAATTGAACATACATATGCAGAAGAATGAAGCTAGACCTGTACGTCTCACCATGTACCAAAAGCACCTCAACATGGATTAAGAACTTAAGTATAAGACCCAAAACCATAAAACTGCTAAAAGAAAACATAGGGGAAACACTTCAGAAAATAGGACTGGGCAAAGACTTTATGAGTAAGACACCAAAAGCACAAGCAACAAAAGAAAAAAATAAACAAATTGAATTATATCAAACTAAAAAGCTCTTCATAGCAAAGCAAGTAATCAATAGAGTGAAAAGGCAACCTGTGGAATGAGAGAAAATATTTGCAAACTATACATCCAACAAGAGATTAATATCCAGAATATATAAGGAACTCAAATAACTTCATGGGGGGGGGGGGGCAAGTGAATGGCCCAGATTCCTCTTTCCCTCCCGTGGAGAGGTGAGCACAGCCGCCAACCCCAACCAGCCCGGTTAAAGGACACTCAGACGCGGCGGGGGTTCTGTCGAGCGGTTCTGTGCTTTTCGCACTCTCCCGAGTGCGCCACAGGAGGCCCACAAGCACTTGCTTTTAAGGGCATATGGGGAAGGGAGGTTTTTACATCCTCCAGTCAGCTTAAAGGTTACAAAAGCATGCATCCTGTCTCAATGCCTAGCTATTGCAATCACGCAGTGTTCACGAGCACGGACGCATGTATTTGGCCAATAAGGGCTAAGGTAAGGTTCCCGCAGACACCCCCACCCTACTTCCTCCCGGCGCCATCTTAGGCTGCCACGTTAATACGCCCTTGTGGGCCATAATGGTGCTGCTTGTAATGTCACTTAAGGTGGCGTTAGTTTTTAAGGCCCGACAAAAAACAAATAAATAAAATAAAATTTTGTTATTTTACTCATTGTGGATTTTTATGTTAACTTTATAATCAAGAATTAAAATAAAGGAAATTCTCTGGATTTTGTGAAGCAGGTAGTTACCCTGGGAGCAACCTAGAGAAGTAATGCAAAAAAAAGCCAGTGGAGGTCTCTGCCCCACCAAAGTAATCAGTTGTTCTTCTGGCAAATGTCAAAAAGTGGGTATGTGAATGCTACCACTTCAAAAGTGCTGAACACTTCCCAGCCATTAATGTTAAGTATCAGCTTCATCTTCATCTATTTACTTGGCATTTGGCGCTTGGTCTAGTCTAGAGCAACTCTGTTCTGAAACACTGCAGAATAACTTGTCGATATGGACCAAAACTGCTATGAAGGGAATAAATATCTAGTGTGCCACTGAGCAAAGTCTCCCGAAAAAGTGGTGTAAAACATCTTTTGGATAAGACCTCTCCGTCAGATAATTTGAATGCATTTCTACAGAATTTGGTAATAGGGGTGTGTGGTACACACAGAGATGGTCTGTCTGAATCCTTTCAAGGAAGTACTTGCTGCCCGACTCTGGGGAGTACAGTCAGCAAGCAGCCCAGCTACCGGCTGCTGTAGGTCCATCTCAGCTGTAAAGAGCCAACTCTCCTGAGATCACACTCCTCTCAAGGCAGCCCACATCGCTGCAAGAGCAAGGCAGGAGTTGAAAGGCCCCAGCATTGTGGTCTAAGGCAAAATACTAATACTAATACTAACACTACTACTACTACTACTACTACTACTACTAATAATAATAATAATAATAACTGAAGAGCAATGTTACCTTCGTCACTCTTGCTGGATTGGTCAAAGATTTGCTGGCCTGCAGGATAGTTCAACTGTCCCCTCTGCTTAGTCCTGCCTCCTTCCCATTCCTTTCATATTTTGTCCTTCAAAACCCATCTGAGCACTTGCTTCCTGAAAACCCAAACTGAGGCAGGGAGGGGAACTTTCTGACATTTTTCTTTTTACAATGATTATTTAGAAAAAAAAAAGAACTTATGCAAAAAAAAGAAATATCCTACTCTATTTGCAACACATCTTTTTTGGCTCTCACAACATAGATCTGAATTATACATAGTTAGAGTTATAATGAATTTGGATTCAGATTTTTCAATTGACATTATTTAACATGTAATTCCTTATAGCAACTTTGTCCATAGATTTGTCTTTTACAATGCCCTTACAGTATTCCATACTGGATTTCTTAACTGTCTCAAAATTTATGGCCCCAAGTTGTTTTCTTTTTTTTTTCACTGCTTAAAATAGTGCTGTTATAAATATTTTTGTACAAATTGCTTTCTTTTGTCATTAATTCCTTTGACCATTCCTTTCCTGGAGTTGAACCAGAGTCCTGTGAATTTCAGCACTGGGAATAATTAGCTCAGGCGAAGGGAAGAAAAAAACAGAAAGGAATGAGAAGTCAGAGAACCACCAACTTTCCTTTTCATGTATAAAGATATACATAAATGGAGTGTATATAAATCTGGAACAACCTGAAAGTCCATCAAGTCCTGGCTAACTTCTTCTCCCTATGAATCTTGACTAATCCCACTTTACTATGGGATTAATTTGTATTATGATTGTGGACATTGAATTACATTTGTTTGTAGCACCATTATCTAAAATCCAGTTCATAGACTATTAGTTCACCAATGTTCACTGCGAAGGAAAAAAGTTTAGAGGATAAACATGTTTGGGAAATGCTGCGCATTACATTCTCTCCTTGAAGATTAATAAGGTAGCTATTTAATAACTAATAAAAGCTTTGAGAATTCTTGTAGCAAAGAAACTTGTTAAATTTGCTTAATCCGCCTATCTAATAGAATTAATATTTTAAGGAAACTAGTTTGTGAAACAATTGTATATGTGGGACAGGAAAAAAGTTTCAGAAATAAGTTATCATTCACACACATATAGTATACACGTATTGCTTACTAGTTAACATGTAGCTATCTTCCTAGAGAAGCCCATTTATGCTATTACTTTAGAATCTCCTCCAGTACCTACTACCCATCCAAGCAAATTATAGATGTTTTACAAAGTTCATGAAATTGCATTAAAAACCTGTTAAAAATCACTTTGTTCATTGCTAGGCATTTATATTATGTAGTTTTAAAGAAAGATAACAGTGGAGGAGAGCTACAGAAAAAAAAACATAGAATTTATATTGAATTGTTTTTCTTGTACATATAAAGTTGCTCTGTGAGAACAAGAGCACTCAGCAGATGTACAGTTCCTTTATCTTTCCACATGGCAATATGTTCATCCTTTCAGAAAATTCAAGCAAGTTTGAAACATACAATAACACAAATAGGCTGCAGTGCAGAGAAATGAAAATGATTGGCACAAGATAATGGAATAATCATAAGAGACAGAACACATGTGAGCTTAAACCAGGGCACTAACCACTGAATTTCTTCATGTAACAAAGCATCCAAATAGATAATATTCCTGCTAAATACTTGTATAGCAGATTTCCATCACATGCATCTACATGCACGTCCTGCATTAAAACCCAGTGACAATGGTTTTCACATGTAGTGATTTTAGCCTTGACTCTCATAAGCTCATGGGATCTACTCCATGACTCACACAACCTGTGTATCCAGAAACAGATGTTTTTAAATCTAAATCTGGTGATAAATATTAAAGATAGAAGACAAGAGTTCTCAAACAGTCTATTTGCTTCATTCCCACTTGGCTTTGTAACTCCTACCAACACTGTCGCGGATTGTGCTCCATGGACTACAAAGAATTCTCCTATCTTGAAATTCCAAATGCCATTTTTCTGTGGGTTTTTTGATATTTATAAAATTGTTAGCCAAGAAAAGATTTTAGAAATCAAGATTAATCCTTAATTTTACATTTGAGAAAATTGAGAGCCAGAGTTGAAAGTACTTGCCCAAAATCAGAGCATGAATATTGTCTAAATTTGTATGAACAAAACAGTGTCTCTTGGCTCCTAATAAATTTTTCTACTGCATTATTCTAAGAAACTTTGGAAATATTCCAAAATATATTCCATTATGGTTAAAAAGTACAAATTCTGAAGTTAGGAAGACAAATGTAGCAAAAGGCAGATTCCTTAACCTCTTTAACCTTAGTTATTCCTTAGTAAGAGAGTAATAATATTCTTTATGACAGTATTGTTTTGAGTTTTAAATGACATAAAACATGGAAAGTGCCAAAAAAATATTAACATATGTAAGTAAAATTTATTTTCTGTGTATGGCCATATTTCAAAAACTTCAGATAGATTTTTATCAAATTTAGAGGTTAATCTTATATAAATTATAATAAGGTGCCATATTCAAAATTCACTTTAACCTCTGCTTTTAGGAGGATGCAATAGATGTACTTTTTCCTCCCACTAGGTTCTGATAATGGAGGAGAGGTTCTGGTAGCCAAACTCAATCCATCCCGTCCTCTGCCAGGTTCTTGACTCCACCACAGGAAAGAATTCAAGAGCAGAGTCACAGTAGGAAATGAAGATGACTCTGAAAGGTAGAAAGGAGTCAGGCAAGCTGGGGAACTCAGAACTCAAGGAACTATGCAGTGTGAGCTCCCTGGATTTTCTTCCTGCCTCACACATCTCGGACTGGGTAACAACGAAGCCAGCAACCCAAAAACACTGATGGACACAGACATTTTCAAAAAGCCTGAAGAAAAGCCTGCTTTCTCCTGCCAATAGACAAGGAAAGAGGCAGCCTAGCAAAACAGCAAACATTTAAACAACAACCACTCTACTCCAGCCAAACACCACATCAAATACTGCATCTCCTCCCCCCAAAGTGAGGCAGAGTAAAAAGTCCAGTCTTTTGACCCTTGCCCACAAGCCCTTCCTCGCCTCGGGGTGGTGTCAGAGAAGGCCTAGTGGAGAGTCAGGACTTTAATCGCAGCTCAGTAGTAGCAAGGTCAACCCCAAGGTGCCAGTGGAGGCCATGTGAGAAGCAGTAAGAAGATGTGCCTCCCCTCTCTGCTGGGAACTGAGCTTTCACCAAAGTGCAAAAGCAATTCAGTGGAGGAAGGATAGTCTTTTCAACAAATGGTGTTGAAGCAACTGGATACCTAGAGGCAAAAAAATATATAAACCTCAATCTAAACCGCAAACCTTGTCAAAAAATTAACTCAAAGTAAATCATAGATTTAAATATAAAATGTAAAACTATAAAGCCTTTAGAAGTTAACATAAGAGGAAATTTTCATGACCTAGGGCTTGATGAAGAGATCTTTGACATGATCCCAAAAGCACCATCCATAAAAGTAAAAAAAATCAATAAATTGGACCTCATCAAAATTAAAAACTTTTGCTCTGTGAAAGAGCCTGTTAAGAGATGAAAAGACAAACTATTGAGTTGGAGAAAATATCTGCAACCAGACAAAGCACTCATCTAGATCTCTTAAAACTAAACAGTAAAACAAGTAATCTAATTAGAAAATGGGCAAAAAAAAGGAAGAAAGAAAATCACGAAGCAACATTTCACGGAAGAGGATATGTGCAAATAGCAAGTAAGCAGATAAAAAAATGTTTAGCATTACTAGTTATTAGAAAAGATCCCTCAGCATGCTGAAATAAAGAAAAAAAAAAAAACAGTGACAATACAAATGCTAGCAAGGATACAGAGAAACTTGATCTCTTATACATTGCTGGTAGGAATATAAAATGATACAACCAGTCTGGAAAACAGTTTGGCTGTTTCTTAAGGTAATTAAATAGACACTTACCATACAATCCAGCAATTTTACTCCTGGGCATTTATCCCAGAGAAATGAAACATTATTGCAGCAGTTTTATTTGTGATAGCTAAAAACTAGAATACTACTCAGCAATAAAAAGGAATGAACTATTGATACACACAACTTGGATGGATCTCAAGGATATTATAAGTCAAAAAAGAACTCTCAAAAGGACAGGTACATTCAGAGTCCATTTATATAACGTTCTTGAAATGATAAAATTATAAAGATAGAAAACAAATTAGTGGTTGCCAGGGGTTAGGAAGGATTTGGGGGAGGGAGTTGGGTGTGGCTATAAAGGAGTAGCTTGAGAGAGATCTTTGGGGTGAGGGGATAGTTCTGTATCTTGATTGTACTGATGGTTACATGAGTCTACAGATGTGATAAAATAGCACAGAATCATACACACCCATTGCCTAAATGTGTATTTGATATTGTATTATAAGTATGCAAGATGGACCCATTGGAGGAAACTGAGAGAAAGGTACACAGATCCTTTCCGTGAATCTATAATTAATTTAAAATAAAAAAAATTTTTTTTGAATTTCACCTTGGGACATTCCTGTGGAACAAGTTTATATAACTGCAAGTCAAAAGAAAGCCAAGTGCAGTATAAAAGATGTTTGGCTACCAATTGGAGAAAAATGCCATACATAGAGATTTTTTGCAGAGAAAACGATCCGTTTTTTTCCCATATAAGTCCCACATATATTCAGTGGTTTTCAACCTCCAACTGCAGTTAGAACTAAGTGGGAGCTTTAAAAATGTTTCCTGTCCAGCCCAACTTCCATCTATTCCAATTTCTTTGACCCAGTATGATTGTAATTATCCTAGATTATCTAAAGTGTACTCTAGACTGAGGAGTGCCATATTTCATTAAGGAATGTAACATCAGTTCCATGTCTGAAATTTGACACTATTGTTGAGACCTGTAAAGGAAGAGTAAACCCAAAGGTTTGATATTCTATAATAGAGAGGTTATGTTAAGGCCAGTTACTAAACCCTCTGAACCTCCTAAATCTTAATTAATGGAGAAATATTTATTACTCAGGCAGCTTAAAAATAACATAGATAATTTTTAATTGACTATGTTTTAAACAGAAATCAATATTTTATCCTTTTGATATCACTGTTTCTTCCAAATGATCCTTCTACATTTTAGTGGTTGTTAATAAAAGGCAAGGAAAAAATGCTGTAAATTTGGAACATTAATTTGTGATGAGCTGCTTCTAGAAGGGATGATTCTATATGGAGTGAGCCAAGGTAAATAGCATCAGAGATCCTTTCATATAACTCAGGGTAGTAGATGACAAATGTGTTCTATAAAGAAGGTTTTTGACAGAAATTTTATAATTAAAAATTATTAAGTTTTATGTTAATTACAATAATTATAAAAGATTATCAAAATTCCACATTAATATTTATAGTTTTCATTAAACTTTATTTAACAACAGTTGACAATGCTCTTGAGCAATGCTGAGTATTACAGTGAATATATAACAGATATGGAGCAGAATACTGAGAACAGTATGGAAGCTGAAGTCAGAGGGCTTCTATGCATGTCTCTGCCTCTCTACTTACCGGTTATTTGACCTTTATGAGATCTTTATCAGTTTTCTCATATGTAAATGGCAAATAATAATATTTTGAGAAACAAATGCAATAGTCAGAGAAAACACTTTAAGCTACAAAGTGCTAAACATTTGGTCATTGTCATAATCATTAATATCTTAAAAATTCAATTCTTAATTGTTAGCTGCCCACTAATAGGTCTATGAAACTTTTTAAAATTGTGTTCTGTATAAATACAGCAAGTTTCTCATTATTAAAACTACTGTATGGTAATAATCAATAGTTAATTAAAGGGTGACTGTTTCCAAATAGCAAATGACTTGGGCATATTTGCTTACATTGATGAGCCCCATTAACTATAACTCATTGGAGGTGGCCAGCTCCCTTGGCATGTAGAGAGTCAGGTAGCATGCAAATACTGTATGTCATTTACAGTCTCCCTTTTAGTTGTGGTACTGCTAATATTTTAAGCTTTAGACTTAGGAGCAGAAGATTCCTAATAGTGTACATATGGCTATAAATATTTAACACCCTGAAGCAATGCAGAGGGATATCTGGAAGAATTTCAAAATGTTTGTGTCATGCAATAGAAATTAGAGCATAGGTAAATGATATTAAATAGTGTGAGAATGAATGATGTGAATTTTTTTAAATCTCACAAATATAAAATTATATAACAATCCTAAATAAAAAATTTCAAAAGTCTAGGTGAATAATTTATAAAAATAATTGAATAATAATTTGAGTTAACTGACTTAAATACTGAAAATCTCAGCTAATATTTTTATTGGGACAATTTGAGTATTGCCTAAAAATCATAACTTTTTAATTAACAAACATTTTTTATTATACAAGTATGGGGACTTGCCTTTATTTACATATTTAGATACATAATTAATTTCATGTTTCTCTTTCAAACATACTAATTCTACATCAAAGAAAATTACCATTAAAATTAACAAGATTTAAAGAACAAACATAAATTTGGTGATTCCTCAATATCCATCATTTTCTATATTGCAGCTTTCTTTTCTCAAATTGAGGTTATCTGCTCAAAAGTATACTTGTAGTGTTGTCCTTATATGTGTAAGTAATAGGAAATGTGATTGTATTGGCTTGTTTATTTGTCAATACTCCCTCTCCCACTCAAGCAGAATTAAAATGTCTTATAAAAAGCTACACCATGGGCCGGCCCGTGGCTCACTTGGGAGAATGCGGTGCTGATAACACCAAGGCCACAGGTTCGGATCCTATACAGGGATGGCCGGTTTGCTCACTGGCTGAGCATGGTGCTGACAACACCAAACCAAGGGTTAAGATCCCCTTACTGGTCATCTTTTAAAAGAAAAAAAAAAAAGCTGCACCATAGCATAAAAAATTAATCAAGGAAACTGAGACAAGGAGAAAAATGAGTGTAGAAAAAAAAATAAGCCTAACGTAAGGTTAGATTGCATATGGCTCCATGTGCTTGCCAGAAAAGAGCTACAAATTTAGCTCCGAGGGAAAAACATGATCAGTTCATGATATACAGTGTCCATATGCTCAGGAGCTGTGGTTATTTCTGGTGTTGAGATCTGTGAGGCATCCATCCTATTCATCATCATAATACGATATAGTAAACAACATCATTGAAAACATGTCCACAGTAGTGATGTGTCATAAGCCTTTTTTTTATAATATCTCTCTAAGATGGCTGATGCCATAGCCTCAAAATTCAGAAATACTAATTCTACTGGAGCCAAAACCATGTAGAACAGACTCAGTTCCCTGAGGAGCAAGAAATATCAAGACTTGGGCCCTAGCCAAATAGATAATGGCAAAGTGACTTCATTTTAATCCACAGAGAATTTTAAAGTTAACTAGAGGAGAGAATGACCAGCGCAGTTAAATGCAAAACTATTATTTATTTTCAAATAAATTAGGATGGGACGGAGGTATTCTTTAAGCCATATATGCTTTATAATTTCTTCATTATTATTTTAGTATTTGGTGGAGGCTCTGATCACAGACCTTAAAAAGAATCAAGAGAGGAAGAAAAAGCAAAATTCTGTTGATGGGGAGTCAGATTTTGAAAATAAAAGAAAATGACAGATTTGGGTAATGAAAAAGAAACAACTCATTTATTATTAGTATATTGGTATTGGGATATTTCATGTCAAATTTGGTACCAAGAATAAAAGAAGCCAATGAATGCAAATTAATTTTACAATAGTACTTAAAGAGATGGATTTTCATGAATAAAATGGAAAAGGCCCACATTACTTTTAACCAGACTTTCAAGATAAAAAGCCAAATTATATAAAAAGCAGAAATGGCTATTCATAAACACATACCAAAATATCGACACAGAGACTACCAATGATAAACATTTTGCACCTGTTCCCCTCAGCACCCAACTTGTCTTGGCCTATTTTTATTATCAGAACCCGAGAGCTGACTGGAAAGTGAAGGAAAGAAGACCATAGATCAATTTGCATAATCCTAATATTGCCTAATATTGGGAATAGACTCTATGAGGTCTTTATGCATTACATTGATAACAAGGTATTTCCTTTCAGAAATGTATTGCCAAGAAAATCAAGATTTGAGCACTAGCCAAACAAAGAATTACAAAGAAGGCTATAGGTAAATCCCAAGATTAATTCATGTCAAACCAATTAAATCAGCCTGTAATTGTATCCAAGAAAGATCACTGAGGCATGTAATGGACTTAACTCAAAATTTAAGGAGTGAAGGTAAGAAAATTCTCCTTGCTTTTGGCTGAAAGAGAATGGAAGGAAGTTGAAGATTGAGACAGAAAACGAAGATCAAGGGGGTTCAAGAAGAGGTAAGAAAAGCAGGACACAGTGGAGATGAATGGTTGCTTCCCATCAGCTTTCTATGCAGAAGCAGCTGCCAATTGGCCTTTACTCTGTGTAGGTGTTTGTGAGCTTTGAACCAGCTAAAGTGCCCAGCCTTTGCAGGACGAGGTAAGAAAGAAAAGCACACCTGGAGGCTGAATAAAGGAATTAGCATCATACACAAAGGGAATATTTTCAGCATCATCTAGAGATAGAAAAACAAAAAATATGCCTTAATGGTAGAAACAAATAGCTTCCAAATTTAAAATACCTGAAACAGTGAATAAAAACAGATGTGGAGAGGTAGCTCCCAAACAGGAAAAGGGACATAGAGACCATGGGGAGAGGAAAACACTCAAGAAGGGGGAAAAGAGAAGGAGGTATAGGAGGCTGTGGGGTTGGAGGGAAAGGAGGGCTTGAAGGTAGAAACCAGCCCAAAACTTACTTTGCTGGGGTTTGGCACTGTAGTGTCTGACTGACTATATGAGATAGCAAGTCTCTGGTAAGGTTCCTTCTTTGCCAGCCATTAGCTAAGTAGGAATAGAGTAGAAATCCCCTTGACAAATTTAAATATTGTGGGTGTAGGAGAGGGGGGAAAAGTGGGTTTTGTAGCCTTACTATCATCCTATAGACTTTAGGATAACTTTTATTATAGGGAAGAATTATCTTGCACCCTATCCCCAGGTATTTATTTAACGAAATACAGAAAAACATCATCTACTATATATATTCTCATTTATATGGCAACCTGGTAAGTGGATCCTGAATCATAATTAAGTTCTAGAGTAATATGAATTCAAAGTCCTGGTAAACAGGACTCTTCTCATAAAAGAAGTATCTCTGTAAATAAATTCCAAAAGCATTACTGAGTACTTCCTGTATTTGGGAGTATACAAGGGTGCGAGGTGACTAACGAGAGACTTTTCCTTTTTCTTGTAGATCATACAGTTGAAGTGACCGCTGGAGAACAGCCACACATAGACAAGTGCAGTGTGATGAGAGGCTAGGAATGGGAAAACTGAAAAAGACACGCAGAAACATGCACCTGCTTCTGTTCATAGCAAAGACCGAAAACATATTCAAAAAATAGAGTAACATGGTAGGGGCAAGGTGAATCATTAAATTAAATTAATTTAGAATTAAATTTGAACTGGGTCTTAAATTTTTAGTCTTTTAGAAAAGTGACTGAGAGATGCTTCATTAGAAAGGAACTCCATGAGCAAAGATACAAAGAGAAGAATGTAAAAGATGTATATAAGGAACAATAATCAAGAGGTAGTAGAAGAGATGCCTAAAGAAATAGAAAAATGAACTCGGACAGCAATGAAGTAAGGGAAAGAGCTTTCAGAAGCCAAGAAAATGATAAGATGAAAATGGAATATTTTTTTTTCCTGTAGCTTTTTGCATGTTAAACAGACACCCAGGATTACTGGAGACAGATGCTTGGGAAGAAGTGGGGAAGCAATATTCAGGAGATACTTTTGATTTCACACTAAAGAAACAGCAGCCACTATAATATCCATGTTTTCAAATAACGGGGTGTGTGTGTGTGTGTTGTCATTGTCATTTGGAGGAAGTGTTTTACATCCAGTAAGTTACCTCTGGAAAAACAAGCTAACACTTTCATCATAGTAAATGTGGAATGGAATCTGTTTATCATGACTTTTTATTGAAATCTTTATTCCATGTGCAACAAGACAGAATTTGGAGCCTAGGGATGTTGGTAAAATATTTTAGAGTACTGGAGGAACACTCTATGGCTACTGTGATACCTCCAACTGTGATTGGTTTTGTTAAATTGTGTCTCTAAAATCTCAAAAGAATTTGGTAAGATATTTATCTTGAAGTTGGATCAGAGGAAGATACTACTATTTCAAATTAAATTACAGAATACATTATAAAAAGGTAAACACTCCACTCCACTTTTTCATACTACCATATTATCAGGGTAATCTTAATTGCATATTTAACACTCATAGTGTGAGATGTGCTGAATAACATTCTTTAAAAAGTAGCAAATGATGTCCGCAGATGTAGAAGTCTTTAGAAATGCTATGTAAATATTTGAGGTCAGAATTTGGTTTGAAGTGTTTAGAAAAAAGAACAAAATATTTAAATGAGACAAATGGCTTAGAGGCTTAATGGAAACAGATGGATAGCAATTACAGGGAATGCTAAGCATGAGGCACCACTGCAAATAGTTCCTGGCTGGAGTAGAGCACATCTGAGCCTGGGAAGGAGAGGCTGAGAAAGGATATGAAATCACTTACTCTGGCTCTTGTCCTACCTCTACTGATAAGTAAAAAAATTAAAGAATTTTAAGGTAGAAAGACAGCAACATAGGAAATTCGATCAGATGAAGGTCATGTGTCACTCACAGTGTCTGTGTAATTGATTCTTTCTCCCGTGCTTCCCACCTCCATCCCTCTCCTGCTTTTCTTCAGTCTCTCAATTTGCTTCTTAAAAGTCAAGATTCGTTTTATAGCCTTATCCTTTTCTTTATTTTATCAGAAAGGGCCACAAACTTTACTCACAACTATAATCTTCAGTTAACAGGGTAAAGAAGAGAGGGGGGGGAAACAATAGTGAAAAGGATGGGGGGTAAAAGAGGATTGTCTACTAAAATTTAATTTTTTTATGTTCAGGAAATTTAGAAAAACTGAGTAAAATAGGTGGGGGAAAGGCCTAATATGGCTTATAGATTTACTTGGAACACTTTCAAAAGCAACGGTTTGGAAATTCCCAGCTTAGGAAATCACTTTTAACTGGGAAAAGGGAGGCAAGTTGGAAAAGATGCAGAACTGATGTATTATTAATATTATTTGGTTTATTCCGATTATATTTAATCATATTGCACAGTGACATTAAAAATATACAATGCTTATAATTTTTTAATTTGGTGGGTTTTTTTTTTTTTTTAGAAGCTATCATTTAAATAGCCTGAGGCATTAGTAGTTTGACAGGAAATGCCGGGCAGACTTGTAACTACTCACCTTCAAAATCTGTAAACATATATCTCAATCATTAAAAGCCGAATTGAAATTACACTATGTCAAGGAAGATAAATAGTACAAGAAGTAGTGTACATGAAGAAGGAAAATATTTTGGAAGAAAATTAATGTTTCTAATTACCAACTGGTATTTAATGGAAAGGAGATGTTTGCTCTTAAGGATAGATACATTTACTTTAATTACAGCTATTCCTTGCTTTTTTAGAACAGAAGAACCACAGGGGTTTGCAAAACATGTATCAATCAAGTTACAATAAATTTGTATATATTACGAAGTGAAAAAAATAAACATATAATAAATACGTATATATCCTGAAGTTGAATGTTAAATATTAAAAGAAATACAGTTTATTTAATAACAGAAGGAAAAAGTGGACATGAGAGATTACCTAGAAATAAAAAAAGAGAGATTACCTAGACGTGATAATCAGCACCAAATATCTTTAAAGAAAATTTAACCAAACACTTTTAAGTTTTTATCAGAGACGATGAGAAGTATTCACAGGAATACACAACTGACCACAATTCTTGAAGAAACATGAATTTCCAATCTCAACTTCAAAATGTTTAAAATAAGATACAATGTAAATTAAAGAATAATATTCTATGGCAGAAAGAATTCCACCTAAAAATCAAAGGCCTGGATTTTAAAACAACTTTTGCCCTGACCTTGAGCAAATCTCTTCACCGTTCTAAGTTCCACTTGTGTGTAAAATGAGAGCTTTGGACTCAATCACTTGAGTTCTCTTCCAATACTCATACTTTATGAATCTGCAATATCTTCTAATATTGAGGGAATGTGTTTTCAATCAAAGTTCACTATTTTCCAGGATTCAAAATGCAAACTATACTCTCATTTTTTTAAAGAATTTTTACATATAAAAAAATTCTACATACACCTAAGGGACAGACACCAAAATGACAACATTTATTTATTTTGTTTAACAAATATATATTATTGCTACCATGGGCCAGTCACTGTGCCCTTCACCATGGATACAGTGGTAAACAAGAAGGGCCTGGATATTGCCCTCATGGAGCTTGTAGACTAGTGCCTATATCTCTAGAAGGCAACATTGCAGTGTGATTTTATGTCTTCTTTCTTTAATTTCACTTTCTGGAGTTGTTCTATGTAACATTTTTGAAATAAGAGAAAGTTACTATTTTTAAAAATTCGACTGTTTCTAAGAATCACATAGTCCCACTCTATCTTTACAAATAATGATTCTCAAAGAAATATTCAGAACTTGAATGACTCTAAGATTCTTAACAAATGCAAGGCAACTGATCAAATCTATTCTCATGAGAAATAGATTTTGTGAATTTTATTTCTGATTTGCTATGGATCAAATGTGTCCCCCAAAATTTCATGTATTGAAAACTTTATCTCTATTGTAACAGTGCTAAGAGGAGGGGAAATACAATTATGGTATTTGAAAGGTGGAGCCTTTAAGAAATGATTGGATTGTGAGGACCCTGCCCATGTGAATGGATTGATCCATTTATGGAGTAATGAGATGATGTTTTTTTTTTTTTTTTTTTTTTTTTTTTTTTGTCGTTTTTCCGTGACCGGCACTCAGCCAGTGAGTGCACTGGTCATTCCTATATAGGATCCGAACCCGCGGCGGGAGCGTCGCCGCGCTCCCAGCGCAGCACGCTACCGAGTGCGCCACGGGCTCGGCCCGAGATGATGTTTTAATGGGTGGTCATGGACATGGTCCTGAGGGCCTTATAAGTAGAGCAAGTTAGGTTAGCTTGCTTCCTCAGTCTATTCTTGCCATGTGACACCCTGCATTGCTATAGAGAGTCATCACCAAGAAGGCCTTCATCAGATGTATTCCCTGGATCTTGGACTTCCCAGCCTTCAAAACTGTAAGAAATAAATTGTATTTCTTTATAAATTACCCAGTTTCAGGTATGCTGCTATAAGTAATAGAAATGGACAAATACATCATTCACCACACCCTTGTGGCCAGTTGACCAGAAGAGTAAAGGTGGGAATATCAGGCTATTTACAATTTTAGACCCCCTCTAGAAACCCAGCAGACTTGTAAGCACTGGGATCATTAAATACCAAGAAGAAACTTTACTTTTTTAAGTAAAGTCATTATGAACAAACCTCAGTAGTCCTATGCCCATAGTAAATACTCTACAGTGCTACCTAACATCTCTGATAAGGCCCATCATACTATTAAAATCCTTTCTAAGAGCTCTACAACATTGTCCTTTTAGTCAATTTTGTTCTTGTTATTGTTTATTGAGTGTGTTTAGTCTTGTATGGTACAATTTTGTTTCCTTAGTGTTCTCCTTGTCAAGGACCTATTTTGGAGAAATTAGACATTTCTTCTAAAGTTTGCAATGGTTAGGCTTTTCAACCAAATATTGCTTTCTTTCTCACCACATTTTTGCTCCTCTCCTTTCTGATAAATTTTATTTTCATAAGTTATTAACACTTCTAAATCATCCTTAGGCCTACATGAATTTCACCTGATTGGCATTTTAGAGATTATTGTTATTGTTGCTATTATAATTATTTTTCCAATCTGATAATATATAGCTTCCTAGATATTTTATTATCATTCTTATTATCATTACTATATTGCTGTGATTATTGGTGATCTATTACTAGATAATATTTAAAAGCAGGCATATTTACATGCAATATAGTAGTTATTGCCAAGTGGGGTGCGTATTAATATATGTCACATTGAGGATGACCTAGGTAATTATATCAGGAAAAATGTCCTCATTTTTTAATAATCTAGGTGGTAGCATATCATTCCTATAGGCAGCCAAATACGGCACTTAGTAATTTTGGAAAATTTAGGAGAATGTACTAGAAATTCTACTGGCTCATTAATCAGTAGAACTGGGGTTTTAACCACCTTTTTCTCAGCATCCTACACTTCTACAGTGGTGTTTTATTATTTTGCACCTAAATTATATTCATCATGCTATAGTTTAAGCCTGTACCATGATATTCTCTAACCAGTAGAAATAATCTCTATTTTTATTTATACTTTTTCAGGTATATTAGGTTAAAATGGTCTCTCATATGACTTATCACTAACTTTTTAATGTATTTTAAGAATTTCTCAAGTCTTATACAGGCATACCTTGTTTTATTGTGCTTCACATTATTGCACTTGGCAGATATTGGGGATTTTACAAAGTAAAGTTTGGTGGCAAGCCCTCATCGAGCAAGACTATCAGTGCCATTTTTCCAACAGCATGTACTCACTTTGTGCCTCTGTGTTACATTTTGGTAATTCTCTCAATATGTCAAACTTTTTGATTATTATTGTATCTGTTATGGTGATCTGTGATCAGTGATCTTTGATGTTACTATTGTAATTGCTTGGGGGCACTATTAACCATGCCCATGTAAGATGGCAAACTTAATAAATAGATGTTGTGTATATTCTGATTGCCCCACCAACTGACTGTTCCGCTATCTCTCTCCCTTTTGTTGGGCCCTCCATTCTCCAAAACACAACAAAATTGAAATTGGGCCAGTGAATAACCCTACAATGGCCTCTAAGAGTTCAAATGGAAAGAAGAATTGCACATCTCTCACTTTAAATCAAAAGCTTTAAGTGATCAAGCTTAGTAAAGAAGGCATGTCAAAAGCCAAGACAGGCTGAAACCTAGGCCTCTTGCACCAGTTAGCCAATTTGTGAAAGCAAAGTTCTTAAAGAAAATTAAAAGAGCTACTTCAGTGAACACATGAACGATAAAAAAGTGAAACAATCTTATTGCTGATATGGAGTAAGTTTTAGTGGTCTGGATGGATCAAACCAGCCACTACATTCCCTTACGCCAAAGCCCAGAGCAAGGACCTAACTCTCTTCAATTCTGTGAATGCCGAGAGAGCTGAAGAAGCTGCAGAAGAAAACCTAGCAGAGGTTGGGTCATGAGGCTTAACGAAAGAGGCCATCTTCATAACATAAAAGTGCCAAGTGAAGCAGCAAGTGCTGATGTAAAAGCTACAGCAAGTTATCCAGAAGGTCTAGCTAAGATCACAGATGAAGGTGCTACACTAAACAACAGATATTCAGTGCAGACAAAAACATCCTTATACTGGAAGAAGATGTCATCTAGGACTTTCATAGACAGAAGAAGTCAATGCCTGGCTTCAAAGGACAGGCTGACTCTCTCGTTAGGGACTAATGCAGGTGATGACTTGAAGTTGAAGCCAGTGCTCGTTCACCATCCCCAAAATCGTATAGCCCTTAAGAATTATGCTCAATCTATTCTGCCTATGCTCTATAAATGGAACAATAAAGGCTGAATGACAGCACATCTGTTTACAGCAGGGTTAACTAAATATTTTAAGCTCACTATTGAGACCTACTGCTGAGAAAAAAAGATTCTTTTCACAATATCACTGTTCATTGACAATGCTCCTGGTCACCCAAGAGCGCTGATGGAGATTTACAAGAATATTCATGTTGTTTTCATGCCTGCTAACACAACGTCCACTCTGCAGCCCACAGATCAAGGAGTTATTTTGACATTCAAGTTTTATTATTTAAGAAGTGCATTTCATAAGGCCATAGTTGCCATCAATAGTGATTCTTCTGATGGACCTGGGCAGAGTAAATTGAAAACCTTCTGGAAAGGGTTTAATTCTAAATGCCATTAAGAACATTTTGATTCATGGGAGGATGTCAAAAACTTTAACAGGAGTTTGGAAGAAGTTCATTCCAGCCCTCATGGATGACTTTGAGGGGTTCAAGACTTTAGTGGAGGAAATAATGCAGATGTAGTGGAAATAGCAAGAAAACTAGAATTAGAAGCAGAGCCTGAAGTGCCACAATATCATGATAAAAGTTGAATGGATGAAGAGTTGCTTCTTATGTAGGAGCAAAGAAAGTGGATCCTTGAGATGGAATTTACTCTCAGTGAAGATGCTGTGGACATTGTTGAAATGACAACAAAAGATTTAGAATATTACATAAACTTAGTTAATAAAGCAGTGGCAGAGTATAAGAGAACTGACTCCAATTTTGAAAGAAGTTCTACTGTGGGTAGAATGTTACCAAACAGCATCAGATACTACAGAGAATTATTTCATGAAAGGAAGAGTCAGTTGGAGTGGCAAACTTCACTGTTGTCTTATTTAAGAAATTGCCACAGCCACTCCAGCCTTCACCAACCACCACCCTGATAGGTCAGCAGCCATCAAAATCAAGGCAAGACCCTCCACCAGCAAAAAGATTACAACTTGCTGAAGACTCAGATGATGGTGATCACTTTTTAGCAATAAAGTGTCTTTTAACTAAGGTATGTAAATTGTTTTGTTTAGATACAATGCTATTACACACTTAATAGACTACAGAATAGGGTAAACTTAATTCTTATATGCACTGGGAGACCAAAAAATTCACGTAAGTAGCTTTATTGTTGTATTCACCTTATTGTGATGGTCTGGAACCCAACCAGCAATATCTCCAATGTATGCCTGTAAATGCAAGGCTCTTTTGCAGATGCAAAGTCAAACTGTTATTTCTGATCTCAGGGAAATTTCAGTCTAGTTAGGGAAATGAGATAAATTATAGTAAACCCAACTTGTTTACTAGCTGAACTTAATCCAAATTCTTTTCAGTTGTACAATGTAAACTACAAAGAGCATTTGAATATGAAGATGATCTGGCTATGACAGTCCAGACCCCAATAATCACTGACATGGATTCATCATGGCAAATGGACCTGTTTCCCCTCACCACTTAGCCCTACTACAGCATGTGCATAAAATGTCCTAAGCTCTTTCCTCTCAGAAACATTTCTGATAGACATTGTTATGTACATTTTACAAATAAAGAAGGTAGGACTCAGAGAAGTTAAGTTCTTTGTCCAAGTGTCATAACTAGAATCCTTTTGAGTTCAAGCCCTCTATCTTTTCAATAAAACACAGTCACCTTCTCCTATAGTATCACTAATAATGGAATCATGGCTCATTCAGTAAATCCTCCAAACAACCTCTTAGATCTATCCACAGGTACAATAGAATCTGATCAATGCAAAGTATATGAAGACTATTGTCTTTTCCACATTCACAATTAAGACATTTCTAGAAGAATAAAAATTCAAAAGAATTGAGATCAATTAATAGTGACTGCCTACCATATTGTGTTGTGAAGAATTCTGAAGTCTTGTTCAAGATCAGCAGGAAAAAGTGACATCATTAATTATTGATGTTTACCACAGGTGTGGAAAGGGAAAGTAGTTGTATACAGTTCATTTATTTTTTTATCCTTAATATGTACAGTACCACAGTTTATACACTTTACCTGCAATATAATTCTGCTGGTTTATGGAAAAATTGTTCACATAATTTTTCACTGCAATTCGTGTTATAATCGACCATGACCCTTTGTTTGCCCTCCATCACACAAGATACTGATTTTTCTATTTTTGCTTATTTGTGACTTCAAACAGTTCTTTTTATAACCGTGGAGAAAAAACCTTTAACCCATTGAATTTTGCCTTATGGAAAGACTATAGTTTGTAATTTTGAATAGTTAGATATCAATATGGACAAAAAGAATCAAAATGAACATATAGGGAAAAAAAGTAATTTATAGTCACAAAGAATTGAGTTATGGTTACCATAGTAATCTTAACTATGAATGTTAAGGCTTTCTAAGGTAGAAAACTCAACCATAATAGTGCAGAAGCATGGCTTTTTCATGTTTAATAAGCAAGAGATATTATATATCATAATTGTGTGCAATAAATTACTTCTGTGGAGTAAAATAACCTCTAAGATGGTAAATCAGCAATTTTTAAGGGTTGACTAGCTTCTTCAAAATGTCCTATGGGCAGAAAAATAATATACTTCCACTGCAAACTGTCTATTGATATCTATGTAATAAAAGAAGTAAAAATAAACGTTTGGACATATAATAGTGTTGGAAATAAAGACAAATTTCTAATAAAATCATAGACTCCGAGAGTTGGTAAGGACCTTAGAGACCAACCCAAAGCAGAAATGTGTTGTATAGATTCCCTAATAGATTGCAGCCAGCCTTGGCTTAAACCTCCAACAATAGAGATCTTATTTTCTCACCAAGCAGTCCTTCTTGTTGTTGTATAGATTGAGGTGTTATTATAAAGTTATTTCTTTGAGCCAACAATATGCCTTCTCTTTGCTTTCACCCGTTGATTCCTGCTCTGTTCTCTGGAATAACACAGAATGAAAATAATCCCTGTAACAACACTTGACAGTCCTTTAGATATTTGAAGACAGCTATTAAGATTTTCCACTAGTCTGATTCATAAGGTTAACCTGTCTCCATTTCTTCAACATTTCCTGTAAATCATAGTTTCCTGACACCACCAGCATCTACTGGTCACATTACAGATTACAGACATCTCTCTTGAATTAAGGAGCAAAGGGGTGCTGAATTGAGCAAAGAAACTTTGTCATGTATCTGTTACATTCCAGGGATTAGGTCAATGTGGTCTATCCCAGACTGAAGGGATCTACACCTTCCATAACATTTTTATTAACAGTGTGGTTCAACTAAACACTCCAGATTGTTTCACATGAACTGCTGCCCAATTGCTTTTTCCTCCCATTTTTTACTTGCATATTTGCATTTCTAAGTCTCAGCTGCAGACCTTCATTCCTACTAAATCTCATCTTGTTGTTTTGGTCTGGTATTTTCGGCTGGAAATATAATTTGGCAGGGTTAGGAAATAAAGTTTTGAATCTTGAGTTGGCTGTTGCCAAGCTTTTAAAATCTAATAATCATGTCGTCTATTTCCACTGAAGAAAGTGTTGATCAGGATGGATTCAGGAAGTGAACTCTCTGGTCTTCCATGTTTGCTGTCTCTGAAACACATATGCATGATACCCTTATCTTGCATGTTTATGCCTACTCTTTCTAAAGCCTTTTAAAACTACATTCTTACGTAGATTCACAGCCACCTATGAGACTGACTTACAGTAATTTTTATATCTTCGTTTTACAAATAGGGATACTTGCAGGGTCACAAAGCTCCCATATGTCACAATTAAGACTAGAACATAGCCTAAATCCTTCCCTTCTATACTATTTTATTTTCCAGTGGGACTCAGGCTTACCTTAAGGGAAATTCCAACAATACAAGCTGCTATTGAGATCCAGACAGCATCAGGCAGAAATGAAGTTCCTCAGTATCCTGTAACCTGATATGAATGATGTCTGTGGTAAAAAAAAAAAAAAAAAGCTAGCTAACATTTAAAAGTAATAAAGCCATCATCACTGGGCTATTATCCCACTTACATTACCAGTATATCTATAAGGATATTAAGAGAGGTAATTCTTTTTTCTAAAATTATTATACATCAATCTTAACATTCTATACTTATTGTTGTGCATTTAATGTCCCTCCCTAAACTCAATGAAGCTTAAATCGTGTCCCCCAAAGTTCCAGGTATTGGAAACTTGGCCCTCACTATGACAGTGTTGAGAGAGTGGCAAAAACTATTGTGGTGATTGAAAGTTGGGGCCTCAAAGAGGTGATTGGATTGTAGGATTGCCGTGAGCCATCCTGCTATAGGGAACGGCATGGGAGGCTGAGGAGTGATACCCCCTGTCCTACAGGCTACAAGGGGGTCCCATGTGTGTGTTATGGCTCCATGGAAGTTTTTGTTTGCTCACCTTTGGTTGCTTGAGAAGGCTTCCCAGAATTAAACAGCCTAACCTTTTGGCTTAGTATGGCTTTGGGAAATTCTCTGGAGTTTCTCAAAGGACATGTTAATAATACATCAGAATTAATTGGTTTATTTAAAAAGGCATTGTCAGTACTAAAGGTGTTTTTGATTCATGTTCCTGGTATGGGTTGGCTCCACTTAATTTTGTTGTTAATCTTCCTTGTTAGTGATATGTGCATTAACCCATTGTGGCTGTGGTCATGCTCTTGTACGTGTGGAATGAAGTTATTATGTTAGATTTCTATCCACATTCCACCAAGGGAGACGGTGGGTCTGGGTGCAGTAATGTTTATAACTAATTGATCATCAACCAGTTACAGATTCCTTTGTTTCTCCCACTCCCACAGTTTCACTTGATTTACCAAGAACATGTTCTTTCCTTAGTAATAATAAGAATGATATAGTGTGTTTTTGTTCATTTGAGTAGGATCATTTAACTTTTCACTTTGTCGCCTGTGCTGTTCCTAGAGTCTATTAGCAGGGAAATAAAAGGTATAAACATTGTGATTTTGATTATAAATTAAAATGATCAATATAGGGTATAAGCAATATTAAATTGTTAACCATAACTAATCAATGTTATTAAAATTAAGAGTAGTAAGTATAAGTAAGATTAAAAAAGGGTTAAATTGTAAGTTAAGAAGGTTAAAAATTATAGTTTAAACTAAAAGTCTGATGCTCTTTAATGCCAAGCATGCTGCTATTGTACAGTTTCCTGGCCACAAGCCACTGGCTTTGGGGTGAACTATTGATGCATGAGAGGGTGCTTTTATCACAGCGTGAGTGCTTTGGAACATTCTGATTTTTCTTTTTCTATAGAGATAAAATAATAAATGTTTTGATTAAAAGATAAATCGTCATGTAAAAGGTTAAGTAAAAAATATAAATAAAGCAAAATTCATGTGGTCGTTGTGCACACTTGCACTAGACATCTGTGGTCTGTCTCTTCCTTTTCACTGAATCCACACCACCTATTCAGGTCCAACGAATCCTGCGGAGCTGGTCTCTGGCAGTAGGACCACGCCATAACAAATGGATTAATAAAGGTGGTTGGAGGCATGGTTCTGAGGGCTTTAAAAGGAGAGCATGTGAGAGCCTCTCTCTTTCTGATCTTCCATTTTCTGCCATGTGAGATCTGTGTTACTGTAAAGCCACCACCAAGGAAGACCCTCACCAGATATGTTCCCTGGACTTTGGACTTCCCAGCCTCTGAAACTGTAAGCAATAAATTTTGTTTTTTTACAAATACCCAGCTCCAGGTATTTTGTTATAAACAACAGAAATGTAATAATACACTTACCAATCTAATAACTCTGGTAAAATATAATTAAAATTTTTGGAGTGTTTTATTATAAAAAAGCCATATAAAATCTTATATTATTTTAAAAATATGAACCCTTTATATAATAATTTGTTCTACTATTTCATGGTGGAAAGTTTTTAATTTTTCTGGAATGAGGACATTATTATCTTTCAAGTCTCCAGGAACTTTTGTAGGACTCTATGATTTTTTGGAATTTGCTAATAGGAGATCTTAGATAATTGATAAAAGTTTCTTTGCCATCCTGACATGACACATCATCTGCATATAGAGATTGAAATTCATTTGTAGTTATTTTCTTATTACCTCCTTACAGAGCTTGATCTATGATTACTTCTGTAATTTGTTGGTTTTCCATATTTATTTGGAAACTTTGCCATTTTGCAGAAAATATGGAAGCTAACAGGTTTTGGATATTGTTTGTGACATCTGGAAATGTGAAATCATTTGTTTCTAATATTAAGTCTAATTCGTTCTTTCTTCTCTTCTTCCTACTTTCAACATAGCTTAAAAAGTCAGATGGGTTGCTTTTAGTAACTTTTTTTAAACCCTCAGATGTATTCTGGGTTTTAATCTTTCTGATATGATTTCTAGATGTTTGTACTTCTCTTCTGAATTAGTGATTAATTTTGAGTCTCTTCTTCCTTTTATTTTTTTATACATGACTTTTTAAATAAAAGATTGATCAAAAAGCTCCTTATAGAGCCATACTGATTTTTTTTAATGCCTCTTCATTTTCTTTTTCTTTTAGATATTTTATTTACAATGACATTACTACAAATTTCCAACCCTCAAAATTTTTTTAAAAAAGAAAGAAATGTCTTACCAATTACATGCCATATTCCATTTTAGAGTTTCTAAGTTAGAAGTGTACCTGTCTTTTCACTGAAATTTTTGAAGTCTGCTTTCCTACTTTATTACTTTTTTATGGTCTTTGAGTTATTGGCAAGAACAAATGAGTCAAGAATATGGCCCAGAATACCTTCCTACTACAGAGAAATAGTTGTGATAAATGAGTTTGACCAGATGTTTTACTCTTTGGTCTAAGCAGAAAAACTAGGGAAATACTCTTCCCAATTTATAAAGATTTCCTATGAATAATGCCTTGGCAGTACAAAATGGGATGGTAAAGGTCTTTGTAAAAGTAGAACATTATTCGGTAACGTTTGATTACTATTATATCTGGCATGCCATTACATTTGAAGATGTATATGAAAATTATTAAATTTCCAGTGTATTCAGATTTGGATCTTTGGAAGCTAGTGTTTTAGATGTATTAAGGCCTAGCAGATTAGTCCTATCAGAATGCTGAATCCTAACATAGAAATAAGCCCTTATCACTGTGGATTAGCTATCTCAGGAGCTAACCAATTACAGTGATGCTAACCACAGACATGATTACTGACATAAAGACTGCTTCCACCAAAGTCACTCTGCCTAGCGGTAGACAAGAAACTGGACCCGAGACAGGGAGACATTCATTTTGTAATAGATCTCATGTGTACACGATATAGTGATGTCAGTCCAGCGTGTTAGGAGATTCAGATCTTTCCATTTATTTCATCACCCAGTCTTTCCAAAACAGGATATTTTGGTCACTAGAAAATGTGAAGAAGAGCAACATATTAAGGCCTCATAAGACCTCTTTGTTATTTCCCTTATTCCAGAATCAATAACATGCAAGAATTGTGTGTTCCTACCTCATCCTGTGGTTGTTGATAGTAAGAAGCACAACATCAACCAACTCTTTCCTCCTTTAAAGTTTGTAAAGCACCTGACATGTGCTGTCTATTTCAATCCTTGCAACAGCCCTATAAGGTATGTGTAACTATTCCAACTGTACAGATAGGAAAACTAGGGTTCTTAGCGGGTCAATTACTTGACTCAAGTGAAAAGGGTAAATTGTGACATCAGTGAACCAGGACATCAATGAATGCAGATCTCCTTCAGTTTCAAATAATGTATCCTTTTCACTACATTACAACTATGAGGAAATTGTGTTTTCTTTAAAAATTTTATCAGAACGATTCAAAGAAGAGATAGAGGCAGAGGTTAATGATAATATAGATCTAAAATAAGTGATGTTAGATGAGGGCAGACCTAAATAGCAAGGTCTTCAACAGGAAAAGGGAAATTTAAAGAACTGTTGTACAGAAGGATCAGATGACGAGACCTATCTGATGACAAAAATGTCAATGGCTCAGGCTCTAAAACTGCTCTTACTCTCAATTGGAATGAACCCTAAGATGAACTTAAAAGGCTGATTAGACTCTTTGCTGAGAAATATTTCACTGGGCATTGTGAATAAATGGAGAAAGGCACCAGATGATGAGAAAATAAAAGAAAAAAATAGAGCAATTTATACTTACTATATTAGAGAAGAAAACAAAAGCTTTTTCAACTTCATTTCTTTATTGCTTGTAGTAAACTACATTTCTGTTTGCCAAATATACTGGTTCCCTTCCCTACAGTGTTCCCCACTGCAGACCCCTTCCTGTGGAAAGATTATACATTCTCCTCCTGTTGCATCCAGAAGTGTTCAGGAAGCTTGGTTTGACCAATGAAATAAAAACAGAAGTGAGCATGTGTCTTCTGAGTGCAGGCTTTCAGAGCCAGCTCATGCTTTTCCATGTCTCCTTTCTCTGCCTCAAGAACAGCAACATCACAAATAGAGAGAGGCAGCTCCTTCAGCCTGCTCCCTGGAGATAAGAAAATTTGAAAGGGGAGCTTCAGCCACCCTGCATTGAGCATATACCAAGTGTGGGAAATAAACGTTTGTGATTATGACCACCAAAATGTTGGGATTGTTTGTTACTGCAGCATAACCTACACTATTCTGACAGATACTCTTACTCCTATGTGTTTATCCTTAAAAGAACTGGACAATCAATGAGATGCATGCTACATCTTAACGATTTTCCTAGTCATTTATTTCTTTTTAGAAATAATGAATAAAAAGACATGCGATTTAATATTTGTAAAAAATACTATGTCAATGCAAAAGAAGCTAGGAAACTGAAATGATACATGTTTAAATGCATGAGAAATATTTAGATATGTGTAGCACGAGTAAAGATAAGACGTAAAGTTATGAAATCTGGCACACAGTTGGTACTTAATTTCTGCCAGATGCAGCAGCAACAAAGTTCTTCAAAAGCAAAGTGCCCTACTGAGCAAAGCAAAATATTTATATACATTTTTTAAGTACAGCTAAAAATCTTCTTCAAAATTCTTCTAGTTTTAAGGATCTTTTTCAAATATTACTATTACATTATAGAGCTCCCTAAAGCTGTAGGCCTCTTAAAAATCGAATGAGCCTTTTTCACTTAAATTTTATATTTCAAAATTGTATGTCACAAGGGATTAACTATTTTTCATTTTAATCTTTAATTGAGTTTTACAGGAAAGAAAATGTTTGTATTCTTCAACTGATGCCAGTGGTCATTAACTTCAGCTTTAGGGAGTGAGTATGTGTGTGTATATATTCTCTACTTAAAGAATAACTTTTGATATTTTTGTCTCATTATCAAATTTAAAACCTTCTATTCCTTTGATTAAAAAGATGGGATTATTTTACACAAGTATGTTTCTTTTTCTTTTTCTTGTTTTTTTTTTGTTTGTTTGTTTGTTTGTTTTCTGAAGGTTGGCTGGTATGCAGATCCAAACCCTTGACCTTGGTGTTATCAACACCACACTCTAACAAGCTGAGCTAATCCATGCCCCCCAAGTATGTTTCTTTTAGAATTAACTTCAACCTCACAAATACGGAGATTGCTTGACCCATATGTTACATACTGAAAATATACATCCCAATACCAACAACACCTCAAATCATTTCTTTTCATTGGCATTTCAGAGCACTTCTTATAATTTCTAACTTTTCCATTCTAGGCACTGAAGGGCTCCTGTTAAATTACTAATGTTATAGTCAAGAGTTGATGTTATTAATATCAAGATGATTTCACTTACCACATCAAAAACTTGTGTTCTAAGGGTTTGTTTTCATAGAAGTAGAAAGCAGGAAAGGTGCCCAAAGTAAGAACACCCCCAGTGATGGCTCATCACACACACACACACACACACACACACACACACACACACACACACACACACACACACACACACACACACACACACATACACACACACACACACTCCTGAAACCTAAGACCAATATCCATTACTGAATCTCCCTTTCCCAGACCTAATGGTAGAATGTCCCTAGGTCAATCCCAGGACCCACTCCCCACCTCCATTATTCTATCTTCAGTTATATTCTGTATGAACTCATTCAGTCCCATGACTTTAAATACTGACTACAAATGAACAATCCCTAAGTCTTCATCTCCAGTCCCAAGCTCTGCTCTGAACTCCAGGCTCATATATTCGACATCTCCTCTTAGATGTCAAAATAGAGACCTCAAACCTAACATGACAAAATTCACCATGTGAATTTCTCCCAAGCCTTCTCTTTCCATTGTCTTTTCTCTGTCAGTAAATGGCAATTCCCTTCCTTTCAATGTTCAAACAAAAACCTCGAGATCATCCATACTTCATCTCTTTCTCTCATGCACTGTTTACCCTCATACAATAGGCAAATCCTGTCAACTCTACCCTCAGATTATACCCAGAGTCTGACTATTTTACCTCCACCTTATCACTGTAGCCTAAGCCATCCCCACCTCTCATCTGGATTGTTGCAATAGGCTCCTGTTGAAAATCCTTCATCCACCTGGCCTCTGGCAGCATACTCTCCACATTCAGGAGCCAGTGAAATCATTTGAAAATAGAAGTTGAATCATATAACTCACCTGATCCCTCAAAAGAAAATCCATGTTTGTTATCTTCCCCTTCCTCCAACCTCCTGTCCTCCCTCCCGTGTTTCTCCTTCTGCCCAGATCTCATCTCTCATTCTTCTTGTCCTCAGCTATTGTCCTCTAAACCAGCCTACTTCCTGATCCTCAAGTAAGTGAGGCATGCTGCCTCCTCAGGGTGTTTACATTTGCTTTTCTGCCTAGAAAAAGTTGTTCCCAGCTGATGGAGTTTGGATGGAGTATTGTTCCCCCTCAAAGCTCATGTGGAAATCTGATCCCCAAGGTGGCAGTGTTGGGAGCTGTTTGAGTCATGGGGGTGGATTCCTCATGAATGGATTAATGCTCTCCCTGGGGCATGCGGGTAGTGAGTGAGTTCTCAGTATATTAATTCCCATGAGAGCTGGTTGTTTAAAAAGTCCCTGGCACCTACTCTCTCTCCCTCCTTCTTTCTCTCTCTGTCTCTCTCTCTCTCTTTCACATCCTCCCACCATGTGATCTGCTCGTACCCACCTGCTGCCTGCCGCTTTCCCCCATGAGTATAAGCAGCCTGAGGCCTGCACCAGATGCAGCTGTCCCAGAATTGTGAGCCAAATAAACCTCTGTTCTTTATAAATTACCCAGTCTCAGGTATTCTGTTGTAGCAACAAAGAAACAGACTAATACACCAGCTATCTACACACTTAAAGTCAAATTTTGACTCAAATATCATCTTAACAAAAGCACTTCCCAGAGCACGCTGTACAAAACAGCTTTTAACCCTCCAGAGAGAAGCCCTTGGCTGAATGTGGAAGCATGCTGCATGTGATCTCTGCTGGTCACTGTCAACTCAAGGTGAGTGTGAACTGGCACAGAACCTCCCCCATGGCTGCAGCTGAAATCAGGAGTGGGCTAAGTGGATGTGAAGAGTAGCACGGAGGCATCTACTAGTCTTGACTTGGGAATATGTTAAGTTTTTACTCACTTAAATGAAAATCTATTTACAGATGAAAACATTTAACTCATGAGGCTACTAAATGAGACTTGGAGAAAATTGACTTACTGATTGAGGCAATTATTACAAACTAATTGACTGGGGAGTACTAATCCTAACAATTTTAATAATGTACAATGAGGCTGTTTCCCTAACCTTCCCAGAAATTACTTTTATTCTCTCGCAAGCTACTGACACCCAAACTGTTTTTGCTGTTTTGTTTCATATTTATTGATTTCATATTTATATGTTTAAATTAAAAACTGATAAATGCTTTATGCAAAAAAATACAAAAGTTTTACCTTCTTCTTTCTTATCCCACTGCCAGAGATGAAAAAAAAAATGTGGTTTAGTTTATAATCTTTCAGATTTAAAAAATTTTCTGTTTGAATGTACATCTACTTTTATATAATGTTTAAAATAAACTATACCAACTGTTAACTAACTTGCTTTTCCCAAATATTTTTTAGGCCCTTTTCCACATCAGTCTAAAAGAGTCCTCATTATTTTGAACAGCTGTATAATATGCCATTGTATGGATATACTTTGATTTTTCTGATAAATGTTCAAATAGTTTCTAATTCTTTACTATAAAAATAATGCTCAAAAAAAAAGGCAAAATAATAAAAACAGACAAAAAGAGCAGCATTTCCCACACATAGTGCCCAGATCCTGGTTTCTAAATACCATTAGCCACTAAATGGAGCCTCAGTAAAATGGCTGATTCCAGGGCTGGGACAAGGAGAGTGAGCCTGGACCATCTTGTAAACAGAAACCAGGAAAGTGTCATAAAAATGATCAGGTATGTCAAAGGTACATAGATGCTAGCTTGTAGTGAGCCCCATGTGCCAAATCTGGTATGATTTGAACACACACACACAAAAAAGAGAGATTATATTTTATTAAAGATTACATTGTTAATGTTATATTTAATAAATGGTCATAAAGTTCATTTTAGTGAACAAAATTAAAACCCATTAGTCCATGCTGATATAAAGAAAAAACAAATAGAAAAGAAGTGAAAGCTCTTCCAAATAGTAGCAAGCAAACTAATAAATGTAGAAGAAATGATGAAATAAGAAAGTCAGCATTTGGCAAGCATCATGTTAATAATCGATTTATGTATGAATCATTGGATACTAAAATGAGTGGGTGAAAGTTTGAAGAATAACCAGTTACTTGCATATATCTAAATATATACTCACAAGGTAACTTACAAATTATAAAAAGAAAAATGGTATCTTTACAGTAGAAAAACCTTAATCAAGTGGTCAAAGGTAACACCACAGTAAGAGGACAAAACAGTAGCATGTGCCCCTTGGCATGATGAACCAAGGAAAACACAACATAACTTCTGTGATATTCCTGCCAAAAGGGCCTAACATGAACCTAATCATGAGAAGACAACAGATTAGCCAAAGGTAGAGACATGCTACAAAATAACTGGCCCAGACTCTTTCAAACATGTCAATGGCATGACATACAAAGAAAGACACAAAAGATTAAATGAAACTAAAGAGATGAGACAATAAATACAACCTATGCACTTTCTTGCTAGAAAGAACATTATTGGGACAACCGAAGAAATCTAAAGTTCTCTAGATAAGATAATAGTATTGTATCAAAAAATTTTTTTATTTTGATAAACGTACTGAGTTTATAAGATAATGTCTGAATTTTTAGGAAATACACAATGAAGTATTTAGGGATGAAGAGTACCCTGTTCGGGGGAAAAAAAAAAAAAAAGATTGTGTGAGAGTGTGTGTGTGTGTGTGTGTGTGTGTGTGTGTGTGTGTGTGTGTGTGTGTGTGTGTGTGTGTGTGTAGAGAGAGATAGAGAAAAGATGAAGAGGGAGGAGAAGGAGGAGGAGCAGGAGGAGAGAGCAACAAATGTATTGAAATGTTAATATTTGGGAATTCTGGGTGAAAGGTATATTCTTGGGTTACTCTAGAAATTCTTCTATAAATCTCGGATTATGCTAACAGTAACTTTTATAAACAGTATTCTCGTGAATAACAATGTTTATAAATATTTGTATCCTAAAAGTGTTACTGTAGGATACTTTCCATGAAGTAGGATTGATGAATCAAAGAATATACACATTTTAGATTTTGAAAGAAACTGACAATATTCTTCTCTTTTACCCCTGTGTATTATTTGACAATCCACAAATGACACAGGAGATAGTACATTTCCTGACACCTCAACATCAATGAACACTGTCACTCCTTTGAATGCAAGTCTGATAAGTAAGAAATGAAATCTCATTGCTGTTCGGGTTTGCATTCCTCTGATTAGCATTGAGGGTGAACATCTTTTTATATATTTGATAACCATGTGAATTTCACTCTCCTTAAAGTGCCTGTTCATACAGTTTGCCATTTCAAGTGTAATTTTTTTCTTAATTATTTACAGGAGTTATGTTAAGAACAGTGACCGATGCAATACTGGTTGTGAATGTTGTTTTGACTAGTTTATCCTTTGTCTTTTATTTTTACTTAGTGTTTTATAGTTTTACATAATCAAATAAATCTTTTTCATATGGATTCAGGATTTAATGCCATCCTTGTAAAAGTCTTTTTTATCACCATGAGTATACACATTTTCTCCTATATCCCTCCACCCCGGAACTTTTATTATTTTATTAATTAACATTTAAGTCCACCAAAGGTATTTTGCTTTCTAGACAATTATTAAAATCCACTTTGGTGGATGAAAAAGTGAGCCTATATAATACTATTTTTTAAGTTTTTTTTAAGTTTTATATTGATAAAAGATAAATTAATAATAATCTGTAAACCAAATACCCAGCATGGTCTATGTTTAAAACAATTTTGCTAAAGAATAGCTTGCTGAAGATTTATGACGGATTTGGATCCCAAGAATAGGTTTGGTAGATTCTCACCCCATCCCAGTCCTACTCTAACTGATGACAGGATGTATAGGAAAAAAATGTTGTCATGCTTCCCAAATAAGCTATCTTTTCCCAGAAATAATAAATATCTGCCTGGAGAGAATCTAGTTGTCTTCTGCTTAGATGGGGCTGGCAGGCAGTGTCAGTCCCTTTGATCCCTTGAAAGCACATGGGCCTGTGGGCTGCCATCCTCTTGAAGGATTCTGTCATTCCCTGTCAATCCATATTAGACAAGGGTGGTGTTTTGTAACAATTTATCTCCTTCAAGGTGATTTAGTTATTTTGTGCTGAGATTATGCTATAGGATGTCATTACTTTGTCCTGTCTGTCTCGTTATTTCTATTGCCAGAGAGTGTTGTCATTTATTTTCACTGATAATCCATCTCTTTGGGAAAAGATTGTATTAATACTTTCGTGCTGGGTAAAAGCTTATTTTTACATTGAAGAACATAGAAATAAGATTGCTGCCCATGTTCTTTGAAGATGCTGTCACAAATAAACAATAAACAACTCTAAGAAAAAAGGATACTAAAAATAGCAACATATTATGAATAGAATATTTTTAAAAGAAAAATGCATCTATATAAGCATTCAATTACATGTAAATTGACATCTTTGGATCATAGTGTCTTGGTTAAGAGGAATGCTTTGGGCTCCGCCATTGTTAGCTGAATAATATTGAATGTGTGTTATACATTCTTGAAGCTCTTTCCATTACCTGTAAAATAGAAATAATAATGGTACTGTGTCCTAGTGTTGTTGTGAAGATATATACAGATAAATGTATGGAAAATATTTGCATACTACTGGTACATATTAAGAATCAAGAAGCATTAGTTATTATCATCATCATCATCATCATCATCATCAAATAATGATTCTAAAATATCATATCATATTTTGTTTTGAATAGCATTGTCTATAATACACAAATGCCCTTGAACTGTATATTGACAGGTATTGATGAAATCAGAGGTTTCTCATTAACTTATGAATGTATAACAACAAAATCTATACAGCAATTACAAAGTGAAATACTTTTAATAATATGTCTTCAGTCAAGTCAGTCCCCTCCACAAAATATATTTTATTTTTGAATAATTAAACAATATTTTGCCATAATTTTACCAAAATATTTTGGATAATATTTTACCATAATTTCCTCTCTAGATGAAGAGGATTGTAATGAACTTGATGTAAATAAAGACTTCTTTCCCATGGTGTCTTCTGTCATTTTTTGGACCACTTTGGAAAAGGTGGCTACATGACATCTCTTTGATTCAGACCTCATATAGCTCCTGATGCAACCCCTAAATCTCTCGTCTAATGATACCCTATTTCCTCTCATTCTCCCTCTTGCCCAATTCCTCTCTTTAATATTCCTCTTCACAACCCCTGCCATTTCATTTAGAAGGATTCTGGGTTTACTTCTATTCTTCTAGTCTTCCTTTTTTTTTTTTTAAAAAAAGATGACCGGTAAGGGGATCTCAACCCTTGGCTTGGTGTTGTCAGCACCACGCTCAGCCAGTGAGCGAACCGGCCATCCCTATATAGGATCCGAACCCGTGGCCTTGGTGTTATCAGCACCGCACTCTATTGAGTGAGCCACGGGCCGGCCTAGTCTTCCTTTTTTAAGTACTATATATTTCACATTTTGGAAGAAAATCCAAGTTACCAAGAAATAAGTACTACAGTATATGACATGTTTTTTTAAAAAAAATTAAATATCACAAAAAGTTAAATAAATAGCACAAAATATCAGAAAGAGAAAATAAGTAAGTTCAAAAAATGAGGCATTTAAAGATTTATAAAACTTAAAACTGTGTTCTGTGTCTAATCTCATCAGTAACATTAGAATTACTAGACCCATCTAAGGATATTGAGAAGTGTCACAGACATGTCATAACTTTATTTTACGTGATCAAGTAAGTCATGACATCCTTGGAGACAATGGACAAACACTGACTGCAAAAAGTGCATAAAGATTCAGATACACTGATTTATCAGCAGTTGAATTACCCTGCCCATTGTGTGCTAATTAATGGATTGATGAAAAGGAGGCTCTAATAAAGAACAATTAAAATGTATGCATATTTTTAAAATTATTGATGTATGATTCAGATACATAAAATGCACAGATTTTAAGGGTACCATTCAGTTTTAACAAATGCATGCATACATGTAACCCATACACCTCTCAAAATATAGAGCATTTCTATCTCTTCAGGAAGTTTCCTGTGCCCCTTTTCCTGGGCAGTCCCACCCAGAAAGCAATACTGTTCAGATTCCTATTACCATAGATTAATTTTGCCTGGTCTAGAACTTTATAAAAGTGGACTCACATACAATATGTATTTTTTAGGCCTCTGGCTTCTTTCACTCAGCATAATGTTTTTGAGATACATCCACATTGCAGAGTGTGCCACTAATCTAATCATGTTTTGCTAAATAATGTTCCATTGTATTAATATACCAGTTTGTTTATCCATTCTCCTATTGATGGACACTGACACCTGGGCAGTTTCCAGCTTAGTACTGTGATCAGTAAAGCTGCTATAAACATTCTTCTAGGCTTTCTATTGATACGTGTTTCAATTCTCTTGGATAAACATCAGGAAGTACAATGTTCAGTAAAGTTGTACATTTAGCTTTAGAAGAAACTTCTAGACTATTTCCCAAAGTGGTTTGCCATTTTTATTACCAACAGCATCTGGAGAGTTCTGAAAATTCCACATCCTTGACAGTATTTGGTATTGCAAGCTGTTTAAATTTTAACCCTTTTAATAAAAGGTTGGGGGTATCTCGCAGTTTTAATTAATTGCCCTGATGCTTAATAATGTTAAGTATTTTTTAATGTGCTTATTTGTCATGTGTATATTTTTCCTTTGCCCATTTTTTAATTGGGGTGTCTTCTGTTATTGGGTTATAAGAGTTCTTTACATACTGTGAATACACGTTCTTTGTCAGATACATATGTTGCAAATATTTTCTCCCAGTCTATTAATCGACTATTTCTTAGTGCTGCCTTTGGAAGAAAAGTTTATTTTTAATGTACTTTGATCAAAAATTTTTTTCTTTTATTAGTGCTTTCCGTATTATCACTAAGAAATTTCCACTTTACCCAAGGTTGCAAAGGTATTTTATGATAAATTCTTCTATAACTTTTATAGGTTTATATTTTAGGATTTTTATGAGCCCTCTTGAATTAATTTTTGTGTATGATATGGGGTAGGTAGAGGTAGGTATGTTCATTTTTTTTCTCATGTGGATATCTAAATGTTCCTACACTATTGTTTGAAAAACTTTCCTTCACTATAGAATTTGGCAGTTGGTACCAAATCATTTGACCATACATATATGGGTATTTGGGGGGCCCTTTAGTCTGTATCATTGCTCTATTTGTCTTTATTTTGACCAATACCACACTGTTTTGATCACTGTTCCTTTATACAAGTCTTGAAACTAAGTAGTGTAAGCCCTCCAACTTTTAAGATTTTTAGCTATTTAGGTTTTTTTAAATTTTCCATGTTAGTTTTAGATTCACTTTGTCAATTTCTCAAAAAATCTTCATTATTTTTATTAAGATTTCATTTCATATACAGATCAATTTGGGCAGAGTTCACATCCTAAAAAATACTGAGACTTTCCATCTAAGAACATGGCATATCCTTTTATTTATTTAGGTCTGCTTTAATTGCTCTCAACAATGTTTTATAGTTTTTAGTGTAGAGGTTCTGCTCATCTTTTGTTAAACTCATTTATAAGAAGTTTATGTTTTTAGGTGCTACTGCAAACAGTGATTTTTTTTAGCTTCCTTTTCAATTGTTCATTGCTATTACACAGAAAAATAATTTATTTCTTTACACTGACTTTGGATACTCAACTTATAAAACTCACTTATTTTTAGTAGATTTTTAGTTTTTTAGAATTTTCTGTACACAATCATGTAATCTGAAAGTTGTTTTTTATGTTTTCTTTCCAGCTTTGAGTCCTTCTTTTTTCTTTTGCCTCACTGCATTGGCTAGAACTTCTATGTATCACAATGTTGAATAGAAGAGGAGGGGGGACGTTTTAATATTTCAACATCAAGCAGTAGACTTTTCATAACTACGTTTCATCATATGGATGAAGTTTCCATCTATTCCTAGTTTGCTGTGAATTTTTATTATTAATGAGTGCTAAATTTTGTCAAATACTATTTCTGCATTTCTTGTTTTTTACAGTTATTGTGGGCTTTTTTCTACTGTAATCTGTTATAATGTAATCTGAATTACACTGATTTTTGAATGTTAGAAGAACCTTGCATTTATATACTAAATCCCATATGGTCATGATATGGTATGCTTTTAATATATTGCTTAATCTGATATGGTTTTGTTAAGGTTTCTTACATCTATGCTTAAGAGAGATATTGGTTTATATTTTTTTCTTGTAATAATTTAATCTGATTTTGATAATAGCATTATGCTGGCCTTATAAAACCAACTGAGAATTATTTTTTCCTCCATTTTCTGAAAGAATTTTTGTAACTTTGATATTATTTCTTAATTAAATGTTTTATAGAACTCACCAATAAAGGCATCTGGGCCAAGAGTTTTCTTCGTGGAAAAGTTTTTATTAAAAATTCAATCTCTATAACAGATATAGGGAATATTAGTTTTCTATTGCTGTGTAGAAAATTATTCCTAAAACTAAACAGCTTAGGAAAACAAACATTTATCAACTCACAATTTCTGTAGGTCAGAAATCCTAGAGCAGCTTAGGTAGTTCTAGTCCAGAATCTCTCATGAGGTTTCAAGTCAAATTGTCAGCTGAAGCTGCAGTCATCTGAAGACTCATCTGGAGGAGAAGCCACTTCAAGCTCACTCACATGGGTTTTGGAAGGTCTCAGTACCTTGCTGGTCTTTATCTGGAAACCTCAACTTCTTCCCATGTAAGCTTCTCCACGGGCTACTAAACTGTTCTTACAACATGGCAGCTGGCATCCCACAGAGTGAGTGATCCAAGAAAACGAGAGAGAACTATACCAAAACTACATAATGCCCTTTATAACCAAATATCAGAAGTGAAATGCCATCAATTCTGTTGTATTCCATTGATCACGCAGATCAGCTCTGTGCAAAACATGGAAGGAGACAACATGAAGATGTGGATACCAGTATTGCTAAATATACAGATTAATACAATCGTAAGCAGTAGAAAAATTAATGTATGCTTTACAACAAGGAAGTATTGGTGCCAATAATATCTTCACACATATTGAGAGTATTATGCTCCTTTCTGACACTGATAAAGAGGAACATTGACAAACTGGAGGAGGTAGGCAAGTGTATTAGTCCACTTTGCGTTGCTATAACAGAATACCTGAAACTGGGTAATTTATAAAGAACAGAGATTTATTTGGTTTATGATTCTGGAACAGCTGCATCTGGTGTGGTCCTCAGGCTGCTTCTACTCATGGTGGTAAGCAGCAGGTAGTTGGGGAGTGCAAGCAGATCACATGGTGAGAGAAAGCAAGAGAGAGGGGAGGTGCCGTGATCTTTTAAACAACCCGCTCTCATGGGAACTAGTAAGCTTCCCATGTAAGCTTCTCCACTCTCCCCCTAGGAAGAGCATTAATCCATTCATGAAGGATCCACCCCCGTGACTCAAACAGCTCCCAACACTGCCACATTAGGGATCAGATTTCCACATGAATTTTGGGAGAACAACACATCCAAACTCTATCATCCCACCCCTAACCCCACAAACTCATGTCACTCTCACATACAAAATACACCCATTCTATCCCAACAGTCCCAAAAGTCTTAGCTCGTTCAAGTACCAATCTAAAAATCCAAAGTTCAAAGTCTCATCTGAGACCAAAGACAAAACTTCTTCCAGCTATGAATCTTTAAAAATCAAAAATAAATTTATCTACTGCCAAGATACAATGGTGGAACAGACACTGGGTGCATATTCCCACTCCAAAAGAGAGGAATAGGCCAGAAGAAAGAAGAAGCAGGTCCCAAGCAAGTCTGAAACCCAGCAGGGCAGACATTAAGTCTTAAAGCTCCAAAATAATCTTCATTAACTCCAAGTCCTGTATCCTGGGCACAGTGCAGGGTTTGGTCCCCCAAAGCCTCAGGAAGCCCACCCCCATGGCTCTGCTGGGAGCACTTCACTGGAGTGCATTGGTGCCTGCAGCTTTTCCAGGCTGGTGTTGTGCATTGCCTGTTGCCCTATAGTTCTGGGATCCTGGCAGCAGCCCTGGTGCTTTGGCTCTACTAGACATTTCCCCAGTGGGGGCTTCTCCCTACTTTTCTGCTCCGCATTGCTCTAGCAGATGGCCTCTGCAGTGGCTCCACCCCTGCAACAGATCTCTGCCTGGGTCCCCAGGCTTTTCCATACATCCTCTGTAATCTGGGTGGAGGCTGCCCTGCCTGCACTGCTCTCATGTTCTGCTGGCCTGCAGACTTAACTGATGTGGGCACCACCCAGGTTTCTGGCTTGCACTCTCTAGAGCTGCTGCATGAACCACAATTGGGGCTGCTTGAGGCAGAGCTGCTCCAGCCTGAGCAGCTGGGATGCAGGGAGCAGGTTCCCAAGGGCAGTGGTGCCTTAGGTCTGTCCTCTGGAACAACTTAGTCCTTCTACGGCCTCCGGGTGTGTGTAGGAGGGGCATCCTTCCAGACTTCTGAAATGCCTTCAGGACCTTTCTCCCATTGTCTTAGCTATTAGCACCTGGCTGCCTCATCACCAAGCTAAAGTCTTTAACAACCAGTCTATCTGCTTCACCCTTGCATTTTTCTACTGAAAGGGCTCTTTCATTCTCTACCACATGTCCAGGCTGCAAATTTTCTAAATCTTTATGCTCTGCTTCCCTTTTAAATTCTGGCTTTATATCATGCCTTTGCCACCATAACCCAGCACTGGCCATTGCAAGTAGCCACGCAACTTCTTTAACGCTCGGCTGCTTGGAAATTCTTCCACCAAACATTCTAGTTCACAACTCTTAAGTCCCACCCCACACAAAGTCCAAAGGCATGAACACAATGCAGCCACGTTCCTTGTTATGGTATATCAAGGGTGATCTTTTGTCCAATTCCTGATAAGTTCCTCATTTCTATCTGAGACCTCATCAGCATGGCCTTTACTGTCCACATTTTAGCATTCTCGTCACAACCATTTAACCAGTCTCTAAAATGTCCCAAACTTTCCCTCACCTTTTATCTTCTTCTGAGTCCTCCAAACTCCTCCAACCTTTGCCCATTACCCAATTTGAAAGCCGCTTCCATGTTTTCAGGTATCTGTATAGCAACACTCCACTCCTTGGTATGAACTTTCTTTATAGTCCCTTTTTTGTGTTGCTATAACAGAATAGCTGAGACTAGATAATTTATAAAGAACAGAGGTTTATTTGGCTTACAATTCTGGGACAACTGCATGTGGCACGGGCCTCTGGCTGCTTCTACTCAAAACAGGCAGGTAGCCACAATCAGATCATGTGGCAAGAGGAAGCAAGAGAGAGAGGGGAGGTGCCAGTGACATGTAAACAACCAGCTTTTGCAGGAACTAACAAAGTAAGAACTCACTCACTACCCACCCCCACTCCACCCAGCAGGAAGAGCATTAATCCATTCATGAGGGATCTGCCCACATGACTGAAACAGTTCCAAACATTGCCAAGTTGGGGATCAGATTTCCACATGAGTTTTGGGGGGACAACATATACAAACTCTATCAGTAAATATTGTTGTTTCTATCAAATGCCAAATAAAGAATGATAGTTACAAATGGTTGAAAATCCTGATGATCCTACAAGAAGGAATTTATCCTGAAAAAATACCTGGATGAATGCACAAAAAAGTTATGTGCAAAAGAGAATCTTCACAGTGTTCTTTAGCAAAGTAACCTATGCAAAGAACTTATATGTTCTAAACTAGGTAACTGTTAAATTAGTATTTTGTATCCATAAAAATAATTTTATAAAAGAATATTTATTGGCAAATGGACATTTTTATTATTGGTTTTAAGTAAAACAAAAGAAATCACAAAATAGAGTTTTCCCAGAATTTTATTGTAAGAAATATGTATATATAAAACAAGTCTAGATATTATTACTTGAAATAGTAACAGTTATTCCAGAGTGGACATCTATTGCTTTTGTTTACCCAGGATCTATCTCTCCTCATAGCAACAAGACCCAGAATTTTCAATTACTGCTCTCTTATCTTCTGTCCAGTGGTTGGGTGAAATTAACTCAAGCCCAAACTCAATGGGGGCTGGCATATTCCCAGACACAGATACTGATTCAGGAATGGGACTGATAGTCAAGCCGTAAACCTTTGTTTGAATTTTAGCCTGGAGCTAGGGTGGCCATGTTGCTACTGCCTGAAAGCCAAAAGATGGAGGGAAAACTGATGACATCATTTGACCCTGCATCTGATTGTTTTGCCACGCCCAAGTGTCCTTTCCTCACTCAGGCTGTCACACCTGTGCTACGTCATCACTCTCCTCACCAGCAAATACACCCCGTCTTAATTAGCTCCACTTCATGGCTTTTGAACTGAATTAGGATAAGAAAGAAAGAATGGACAGAAGGAGAAAGGAAGAAAGCTTAGTTTTCTTTTCTTTTCTTTTTTTTTTTTGATGGCTGTGTAAGAAATTAGGGAAATTTATTTTAGACAACTGAAGACAGATATAAGGGGAACAATACCATTGTCTTCAAATATGTTAAGGACTCACCTATAGAAACACAAAAGAAACTATTTTGTATTCAATGGTGTAAATTCCATGGAGGCATACTTGCTTCAATATAAGCAACATAATATTTTAATAATTTGAGTTGGGTAAAGTTAAAATGAAATATCTTGTAAAGTTATGAGCCCCTTGTAACTGGAAACATTCAAGCAGAGATTGGATGATAATCATCAGAGTTTTATACAGAAGATTCATTCTTACATTAGAAGAAAGGCAGTAACAAATGACAATTAAATTAGATAGCCTGAGTTAGTAACTAATTTGGGAAATGTGAGCTTTTATTTTATCCTTTTATTTCCTAATGTGATAAATTAGTCCTTACGAAACACGCTTTATAATGTAATTCAAAAAATGTCTGAAATAGAGTATCTGGGGAAAGATTTACTTACAATTTTCCAATAGCAAAAATAATTCGGTCCTGATCTTTTTGTGACTCACAACAATCAGTAGTCAATGCATTACATAAAAACAACCTACCAGGACAAACAGTTCTCTTTGGAAAAATAGAACTACTCTGAATTACACAGAGAAGAGAAATTGCCCTTGCATGAATTTAAAACATTACACGCCATATCAAGGAAAGAAAAACATTATATTTTTATCAGCATGGGACTCTAGAGTGTTTTTAATGAAAACTGAGCTTGATAAAGTAAATATATAGAGATAGATAGATAGATAGATAGATAGATAGATAGATAGATAGATAGATAGATAGATAAATCTCTAAACCACCAGAATTTATTTTACTCTAATGGAGTAAAATATTTATTCTTTATGGAATAAATTTTACACGAGTGTTTATTCCTTTAAACAATACAAGTTTTGTTTTGATGAAAATGTTTTCACCAAGTATAGGAACATTTGCTACTTTCCTGCCTTATTAAACAGAGACTACAAAAATAGTATTTTTAAATGCTTTAAATTGTGATAATGCAATTATTATAATCTGCTTGACTAAAAAGACTTAAAGACCTACACGATTATCACTTTATAGTCAACTTATATTGATGCCCTCAGAGCCTACTGAAGCATGTGTGTGTATATATATATATATAAAACCCTACATTAGCATCCCATTGATGTGTGTTTTGACTAGCAGTGTCTCTTTTTAAAATTTTTTGGTTTATTTTCCTTACTATCAGACTCTAATCTGTCATTCTTCAATGCTGTTTATAAAACTATCTCTAGCAGCCTTTTACTGACACTAAATTTGCTGCTTTTTATCTGGTACAGGTTCACCCCTACCCCACCAGATTTACTGAGGTATAAATGACAAATAAAAATTGTATATGTTTAAGGTGTACAATGGAATGTTTTGACATACATTTACATTGTAAAATGATTACCACAATCAAGCTAAGTAACATATCTATCACCTCACATAGTTACCATATTTTCATGTGTGTGGCAAGAACACTTATGTTCTGCTCTCTCAGCAAATTTCAAGTTTACTGTATTATTCAACCTTAAAAAAGAGAGAAATCTTGCAATTTGAACATTATGCTAAGTGAAATAAGACAGACACAGCAAGACAAACGTCAGGCTTTAAAAACTAACGCCACCTTAAGTGACACTACAAGCGGTACCATTATGGGCCCACAAGGGCGTATTAATGTGGCAGCCTAAGAGGCGGCGCCTGTAGGAATTAGGGTGGGGGTGTCTGCGGGAACCTTGCCTTAGCCCTTATTGGCCAAATACGTGCTTCTGCGCTTGTGAACACTGCGTGGTTACAATAGCTAGGCATTGAGACAGGATGCATGCCCTTGACCTTTAAGCTGATTGGATTATGTTAAAACCTCCCCTCCCTATCTGCCTATAAAAGCAAGTGCTTGTGTGATAATAAATGGAACTGCTGGAAAGAACCCCCACCGCCTCCGAGTGTCCTTTAACCGGGCTGTTTTGTGGGGGGCCGGCGGTGTGCTCACCTCTCTTCACGGCTCTCTTCCCCCGTCTCCTTCCAAAGGTGACAGGAGGGAAAGAGGAATCCCAGGCCGTTTGCTCGCCCACCGAAAGCAACAAGGCAAGGGCTGTTTGGGTCCGCCGCTGGCGGACTGACAGATAAATACTTCATGATGTCACTTATGCGGCATATACGGAATATAAAGAAATTGAACCCCTATAACCGAATAGTAGTAGAACAGCAGTTGCCAGGGGCTGGAGTCAGGGGGGCAGTAAATGGAGGGATTATGGTAAAAGGAGGCAAACTTTCAGTTATAAGATGACTAAGTTCTGGTGACTATCTGCTGAATAACTTTAACAGAATAAGAGCACAAAAGAAAGATTAGATCAAATTAGTGGACTGAGTACACATGTGTGCCTCTTTTTTCTGCCACAAATCCCTAAACAGGAAAGAAATATATACTGTATATGTGGAATACAGAAATGCATGGCGTTTTTCAAACGAATTTATCTGATGTTCAAAATTCCTGGGAAAGAAAAAACTGTTTAGTATATCTTGGTTCATATGTCCTTTCCTGCAGTGCTGGAGTGGAGATTGAGGATTTGTGATGTAAAGATCATCAGAACCATGTGGTTTGAGGCAGCATTAATTCCTAAAAGAAAGGGAAGATCGATAGTCAAAAACAAAGCATGTTCAATATGCTGAAACTTGCCACAGGGAGACGTTTCCCACCACCATCCTGATCATTTGTCAAATTTTAAGAAACTTGGATTTTAAAAAAGGAAACTGTCCACTTTCAGTTTAACTTGAGCAGAATTCACATTTTCTTCAAGTCGGTATATAAATAGCTTATAAGAATAGTAAAGTTTAATATGAATTGTATTATTAAGACCATAGAATGTTCCTTAGTAGTTTTGGAGCTAAAACTATTCATGATTCTCTTCACTTCTAGGAAATTTCAAATTACAATTGCTTCCAATATTACTTCTCTGTCATTCCCTCTATTCTTTCCTCTGGAACTCCTTTTAGAAGTACATTAGAATCTCCACATCTATCTTTCATATGTCTTAATTGGATCTCTTTTATTCCTGCTGTGTTTTTGGTGAATTCTTCAGACTGTCTTCTAATTCACTAATTCTCTCTTTTATATGCCAGTGTATCAATTACCTATTGCTGCCTAACAAACCCTTCAAAATTTAGTGGTTTGAAGTAAGAACAACTTATTTCTCATGATTTTTGGGGTTGGCTATGTGGTTTTTCAGCTAGTCTCACCTGGACTTGCTCATGCAACTATATTCACCTGGCAGGTCAGCTAGGGTCTGGGCTTTACTGGACTATTGAGATGGCTGACATGGCTGAACCTCTCACTCCATGTGATCTGCCATCACCCAGGAGGCTAACCCAGGCTCTTTTTCATGATGGTTTCAATGTTCCCCAGCAAGAGCATATAAGACCTACTGCTGAAGTGCTTTTTCAGTGTCTACTTGCATCACCTTTGCCAGTGCTCCATTGGCTAAAACAAGTCACATTGCTTAGCCCAGATTAAAGGAGTAGAGAAATAGACTCCACCTTTTGATGCAAGGAACTACAAAGAATGTATGGACATTCCTTGTAATTTACCATACCTGACTAGAGTTTATTCATCTTCTGTATTTTGTATTGCAAGTATAGTTGACCCTTGAGCAACACAGGTTTGAACTTCATGGTTCCAGTTATACACAGATTTTTTTCAACAAATATATTGGAAATGTTTTGCATTCATAACATACCTAACCAAACGGTTAAGTAGCCTACCTAACAGCAAGCTATTAGTAGGCTATCAGTAGTTAAGTAGTCCCTGTTACTGGCCAACAGCCAAAAATAAAAAAATAAAGTTAAGTAATTAAGTATTGGGGGAGTCAAAAAAGTACACAGACTTTTGATTGCACAGGTCTGTCAACACCTTTAACCCTGGCATTGTTCAAGGGTCAGTGTGTTGTTTTTTATTTCCTATATTTCTGATTCTTTTTCATATCCACATATTCTTTGTTGTACATATTTTATTTTATGCCATTCCCTTCTTTGTAATTAATATCATTCCTTCATTTCTTTTTTTGAAAGAACAAACTGAATTTTAAAGTCTTTTTCATATTGTGCTATCAAATTGATTTCATCCGGGGACAATTTATGTTCTGATTGTTGATTTTGTTGGCTGTCTTTTTTTAAATACATGTCAAGTATTTATATATACTAAGCACTATAATAGTGTTTTTATTATTATTATTTTATAGTTCTTCACTCTCTTATTTTCTGATAACTTTTTTCCCCATTTTCTCAGTCGTCTGTCTTTTTTATCATTATCTTTTCATGAGGTTCATTTCAAGAGGTAGGCTTTGCTTTGATTTGTTGTTTTGGTTTGTTCAGTTTCTTTCTTCTATCCACTCCACTTTTACTTACTCTTTTACTCTTAAAGACATGAGGTGCAGAATTAAGTCTTACAATGTGTTTTGGGATTCTTGCACTATGGTGACCTATCAGTTTAAAAAAGATTTAGGTTGTGGATCCCAAAGGCAGGTTGACTCAGTTCCTAGTTCCAATTCTCTTGCTTCCTTAGCCTACAGATTCTTTGGAGCCCCAGGCAGTAGGACAGCAGCAAGGAGAAAGACAGCAAAAAGTTTACCTTTTTTAGGAGTGAGTAGAAGTTGCCCCACTCCATGCTATACAATAGGTTCTAGTCCCCATCTTTTGTGGAGGATATTTTTTCTTCATTACCAGCAGGAACCATGCATTACCCACTTCTGCTTCCAAGTCCATCATCTGCCGGGACTTCAGCTTCAGTTCTGCTTACTCTTTCACATTTCTGACTGTTTATGGGCCATGAAAATGTTTACATGTTTTGGATTCTGTCTATGGCTTTTACATTTTATCTGTTATGGCTATGCATTTGGACTAGATGTGGTATATTAGACATGAATTTAGCACCCAACTGACCAGAGTCCCACAACAGTTTTAGCAAAGCATCCTATATTAGCTCAGAAGTACATGGCAGTAAGCATATAAAAAGATGCTCAATACCATTAGTCATTAGGGAAGTGTAAATTAGAACCACAATGACATGCCACTGTACGACCATTAGAACAGCTAAAATTAAAAACTGATCTTACCAAGTGTTGACAAAAAAGTGGAGCAACCAGAACTTTCATACACTGCTGATAGAGATAAAAAATTATACAACCAATTTGGAAAATAGCTTGGCAGTTTCTCAAAAAGTTATGATTCAGCCATTCCATTCTTAGGCATTTATAGAAGTAAAATTAATGCATTCATCTATGCAAACACTTGTATATGAATGTTTATGATAGCTTTATTTGTAATAGCCAAAAATGGGAAACAACCCAAATGTCCATCAACAGCTGAATGGGTTTAAAAAACTGGTATACACATACATGTGTACTTCAAAAAGTTCACAGAAAAATGGAATTAAAAGATAACATGAATCTCTTCCTTAACTGTTTGAAGACACCATACAATGGAATGCTACTTGGCAAAAAAAAGGAATAAACTATTAATACACACACTACAGCATGGATGAATCTCAAAATAATTATGGTGAGTGAAAAAAGCCCAGTCAAAAAAATAACAAAAATATTCTACATGATTCCATTCATAAAAATTGTAGAAAATGCATATTATTGTGACAAAAGGTAGATAAGTAGGTATCTGGGGGTGGGTACAAGAAACAGGAAGGGTTAGAAGGGAGAGATTATAGTCATGAGGGAACTTTTGGAGATGATCGATATGTTCATAAAGGTGATGATTCCACAGTACATGTATATCAAAACTTACCAACAGGTACACTTTAAATATATCCAGTTTATTATATGTCAATTATTCTTCAATAAAGCTATTCAAAAATTAATTTGATGTTATTATATACTTCTAAGCTGGTTTAGCTTGAACATAACAGTTCCACTTAAAAGACAATTATAGGGCTGGGTGGTTAGCTGAGTTGGTTAGAGTGTGGTGCTGATGACACCAAGGTCTATCTCTGTGCTGGCCAAGTGCCAAAAAATAAAGACAGTTATAAAAATCACAAAAATGTTAACAATGACAACTAACATTTATTTGGCACTTTGCCAAGACAGTTGTTATGCCAAGCATTTTACTTAGGTCATTTCATTTGATCCTTTCAACAAAATTATCAATCAGGTACTACTAATTGAAAGAAAGTGAGCTAAAATTCCGAGTACTGATCAAGCTTTATTAAAGGAAAAGAATCTGCCAGGCTGCACTCAAAATGGAGAGCAGCAGCCAGTGTCAGGGTGGGAGGGCTTATATAGCTGTAGAGAAGGCTGATGTAATCAGGGAAGGGTTTGGTGCTGGTGTGGAAGATAAGGCTGGCTGATGCAATCAGGTGGAAGGTTGTACCCATGCGGAAGTAGAGGAGTTTCTATTTCTCAGAAACCGTAAGGTTTCTTGTAAGGGAAAGGCTGGTGGCCATTTTGTGCTCAGTGTGTGTAAAATGGCGCTGGTCACATCCAAGATCCAACATTAATAACCACATTATATAGATAAAGAAACTGAGGCTTCAAAAGATTAAGTAACTTGTCTAATAGGTGACCCGTGGTAAGTGTGAGAAATGGGACTTGAGCCATGTGTGTGGCTCTGGGGCCCAAGCTCTTAGTACTACCCCTAATAGGGTGGGAAGGGAAAATTTGTCTCACTCTTCCCCAGTCTTGTCCTTTAAAACTGTCCTTCCTCCCAACTCTTCCCCGGCCCCACTTCTATCTCCTCCCCCTGGGAAAGGCCATTTTGCGAGTTCCCAGGATGGGAATTGCCGTGGGTTGAATGTGCTCCCAAAACTGAATCCCCACTGTAAGTATTGAGGGTGGTAAATCTTATTATGGTAATTGAAAGGTGGGGCCTTGAAGAGGTCATTAGATGTAAGACCATGCCATAATGAATGGATAAAACTGGTGGTCATGGGCGTGGTTCTGAAGGCTTTAAAAAGACAGTGAATGAGAAGGTTAGTCTCTGCTCTCTCTGCTCTGCCATTTTCAGAATGTGATATCCTGCCATCACTGTTGCCACCACCAAGGCCCTGACCAAATGTATTCCCTGGACTTTGGACTTAGCCTCTGAAACTGTAAGCAGTAAGTTTCATTTTCTTATAAATTACTCAGTTCTGTGTATTTTGTTATAAGCAGCACAAACAAACTAATAAAGGAATCAAGAAAGAGCACTGCCTTTTAATTATACTTCACCAGGTACAAATGTAAGAAAAAGTTGTGAAAGAATTAGAGACTGGTGTGTCCTGGCTAGCTCATACATCTAGCGATCACCTTCATTTGTCTTCGACTGGGCTATTTTACAACTTTTTAGAGATCGAAATTAACTTGTAGAAAACTGATAGTAATGCAGATAATTCCTGTCCTAAGAAATGTGCATTGTGCCTGGTAGAATACAATTGATTATTTCTCTGTGGACAATGACCTTTTTTTTTTTTTCGTTTTCCACACATTTATATATTCATTTCAGCATTCGTCATCTGACTATTAGTTGCCTTTTGAACTGGTTGTAATAGCTACTGATTCCCTCATTAATCAATGAGTAAAATAAGATCTTTGCATATGTTCATTTCATATTTGTATGAATCATGATTTTATCCTTTTTAAAAAAATCTATCCTTTAACCCATATGTTATAATATAACTTAAAATAATTCTAAAAGTATGTTATCTAACAGAGAAGCTCATTGAATTTAGTAAGCTCTTCCTAACTGTTCAAGTATGACATTCTCTTCTGTATACATACATATTCAATGAGTGAGAATTTTAGTTGTAACATGAGATAATGGTGAGCTCCTCCCACTGCATCTAATTAAGAAAAGTAAGATTTGGGAGAAGAAAATAGAGACCACAGATAATATACAGGTAGAGAAGTAAAAAAGAGGCTCTTTTTTTTTCTCTCTCTCTTTTCTAATAAGGGCATGCAAAGTTTAAAGAGCAGGAAGGCAAGCCTTAGGACTGCCTTCGTGTGACATCTGTAAGGAGAAAGGAGGGAAGCCAAATACATGTTCTTTGGCTTGAATTTATCATAGAAAGAGCTGAGACCTATAAATCCAAGCATTTGGTAAGAGAGTAAGAGATACCTTCTTTAAGATGATGAGTGCATTAAATACAGATGACTCAAGGCTTTTTCTAGTTCAAGTATCCAAGTTCTTCTCTGTCTCTTCATTAAGAAGGTTGCTGTAGCATGGGATTAAGTCACCATGTACACAAAAACCCTGAAAAACATTAATGGACCCCTCACTAAACAAAAGACCCTTTTATTTTTTAGCTTATATGCCATAAAGAAAAATGAATTCATGGGTAAATGGTTAAAACTCAAAGAGAGGGAAATTCTGAAAGTTTTCTACCAGAAAAACAAGCAAATTGGCATTAAATATACAGTATATTTTATTACAGTTTAAGGTATATAAAATTACATCGATGCTGTTCTTACGAATAAATGTTATTTTATCTGAGATGACATTTAAAATAGTTAACATCCTTAACACATGATTAGACCTATCTGGAAGGATGCAGGCCCAGCTGGAACAAGGTTTTGGAGGCTCCTTTCTGTGCCTGATATTGACTCATCCCATGCTGGATTATGGGAAGTTCAGTGGGCCTTGGGGGAATAACCAGGACCACTGAGGCAAGGGTCTGGCACTTGGAAGGCTTGGGGCAATGGCTCGTTACAAATGTATGGGAGTATTTCACTATTTTAAGCAAAGCACCATCTCTCGTAAATACTTGGCACTGTTTGCTTAAGCAGTTTAATGACAAAAAAATCTATGAGAGAACTGGTCACTGTATGAGTTAGGAATGTGTACAGCTATGAATAATAGAAAACTCTACAATAGTGGCTTAAACAGCAGAGTTTTTTGATGTCATAAAGAAGACAGACTATATGTAAGCAGTCAGAGCTAGAACAGCTGCACAGTGACATCAGGGCTCCAGGCTCCGGCCTCTGTCCTCCACCATCCTAGCCATTCTCATCATGCTGTGCCTCATGGTTACAAGCTGGTTCCTGAACTGCCACACTTCACATCTAAGTTTCAGGAGAGGATGAGATGGAAGAGTGAAGGAGTAGTACCTGTCTTAGGAGAGCTAAGCCTTTTGACACATGCACAGCAGACTTCCAGTTGACTTCAAGGCAGAATTGTGTTATATTACTCAGCCTAGATGCTAGGAAGCATCAGGAAGTCAGCATTTTTTAAAAATTAATTAATTAATTAATTTTATTTTATCAATATACAGTGTAGTTGATTTTCATGTCCCTTTACCAATTCCTCCCTCCCCCCTCCCACCCATATCATTATATCTGTTCACTTGTCTTAACACATTCAAGGAATTGTGATTGTTGTGTCTTCTTCCTCATGCCCCCCATTGTTTGTGTATTTATTTATTTATTTTTATCTCCCACAAGTAAGTGAGAACGTGATATTTCTCTTTCTGTGCCTGACTTATTTCACTTAATATAATTTTTTCTAAGTCCATCCATGTTGCTTTAAATGGTAGTATTTCATTCTTTTTTTGATAGCAGAGTAAAATTCCATTCTGTAGATATACCACATTTTCCATATCCACTCATCTGATGATGGACATTTGGGCTGGTTCCAACCCTTGGCTATTGTAAATAGTTCTGCAGTAAACACTGGGGTACAGGTATCCCTTTAACATGATGATTTCCATTCCTCTGGGTATATTTCCAGCAGTAGAATATCTGGATCATATGGTAGATCTGTCTGTAATTGTTTGAGGAACCTCCAAACCATTTTCTATAAAGGCTGCACCATTTTGCAGTCCCACCAACAGTGTAGGAGGGTTTCTTTTTCTCTGCAACCTCGCCAGCATTTATCATTCTCAGTCTTTTGGATATTAGCCATCCTAACAGGAGTGAGATGGTATCTCAAAGTGGTTTTGATTTGCATTTCCTGAATGCTGAGAGGTGTTGAGCATATTTTCATGTGTCTTTTGGCCATTTGTATATCCTCCTTTGAGAAATGCCTATTTAGCTCCTTTGCCTATTTTATAATTGGGCTACTTATTTTTTTGCTGTAAAGTTGTTTGAGTTCCTTATATATTCTAGATATTAATCCTTTGTCAGATGTATATTTTGCAAATATTTTCTCCCACTCTGTTAATTGTCTTTTTACTCTGTTAATTGTTTCTTTTGCTGTGCAGAAGCTTTTTAGTTTGATATAATCCCAATTGTTTATTTTTCCTTTAGTTGCCTGTGCTTTGGGGGTCGTATTCATGAAGTCTGTATCCAATCCTACTTCCTAGAGTATTTCCCCTATGTTTTCTTTAAGTTTTATTGTTTCAGGATGTATATTTAATTCTTCAATCCATTTTGAGTTGATTTTGGTATATGGTGAGAAATATGGGTCTAGTTTCATTCTCCTGCATATGGATATCCAGTTATCCCAGCACCATTTGCTGAAGAGGCAGTCTCTTCCTCAGTGTGTAGAATTGGTGCCTTTGTCAAAGATCAGATGGCTGTAGGTGTATGGGTTGATTTTGGGATTCTCTATTCTATGTCATTGATCCATGTGTTTGTTTTTATGCCAGTACCATACTGTGTTGGTTATTATAGCTTTGTAGTAGAGTTTAAAGTCAGGTAGTGTTATGCCTCCAGCTTTATTTTATTATTTTTTTTTTGCTCAGAATTGGTTTGGCTATTCATGGTCTTTTGTTATGATAATTTTTTCCACTTCAGAGAAAAATGTCATTGGAATTTTGATGGGGATTACATTGAATTTGTAGATCACTTTGTATAGTATGGACATTTTCACAATGTTAATTCTTCCAATCCAGGAGCATGGGATATTTTTCCATCTTCTTGTGTTCACTTTAATTTCTCACAACAGTGGTTTGTAGTTCTCATTGTAGAGACTTTTCACATCCTTGGTTAACTTTATTCCTAAGTATTTTACATTTTTGGTGGCTATCGTAAATGGGCTAGCTTTCTTGATTTCTTTTTCTGCATGTACACTGTTGGAGTATAGAAGGAAGTCAGTATTTTGAGTGATGCATTTTGTTGCCTTGAACAAAATGTGAAGTTGTCAGTAGGGATGAAGGGGAAAATAAATACTGGTTGGGTAAGAAGCAGTGTATACCTGTTTGGGACAGAATGTTTATGTCCCTCTAAAATTCAAATGTTGAAACCTAATCCCATTGTGATAGTATTTGGAGGTGGGGCCTTTGGGAGGAAATTAGGTCATGATGGTGGAACCCTCATAAATGGGAATAGTTCTCCTATAAGAATAGTCCAGAGAGGTAATTTGTTCTCTTTCCACCATGTGAGTATACAATGAGAAGATGGTAGTCTGAACCAGAAGAGGGCCATCACCAGAACACAACCATGCTGGCACCCTGATCTCGAACTTCTAGCCTCCAGAGTTGTGAGAAATAAATGTCTGTTGTTTGTAAGTCACTCAGCCCAGAATGACGAAGACAATATTCTATGCATCTAAAACTCCATCAAAAATTAGGTAGAATTAACTATACCAATGAATTTTTTCTTTTTTTTTTTTTTTTTTTGTGACCGGTAAGGGGATTGTAACCCTTGGCTTGGTGTCGGCTGCACCATGCTCAGCCAGTGAGCGCACCGGCCAGCCCTATATAGGATCCGAACCCATGGCCTTGGCGTTCGCAGCGCCGCACTCTCCCAAGTGAGCCACAGGGTAGGCCCTACCAATGAATTCTTAACATTTATGAAAAATTCTTAAAATGGCAAAGTACATTTCGCTCTGCTATGGGTTTTAATATAATGTATCATGCCACTCAGTAAATTTTATATTTAAATTTCATATGTGCAAAGATGTGTATAATCACAACCTCATGTTTAAGTGGAAACCTATGTATTACTTATAAGCCGTTTCCAAACATGTATAATTAATGAAATTTCTAAGCCAAATTTCCCCATCCATGCAAAAAACCAACAAAAAAAAACCAACCACACGTACTCCTCGCTGATGATCATCAACGTGAAAGCTTTTCATGAATGTAAGATTATTGTAGTAGCATTTGAGGAGAGAGAAAGAGAATAAGTTAAAATTTTTAAAACTTAGATGAGGCAATCAGATACTAGTATAAGAGAATTTTCAACTTAAAAAAATTTTTTAATGTCAGAGTTACCTGCCAATTTGAGGTAGTTACTTTTTGCTATTTCTGATTCTGCTTCTTTCCTAAGGTGATTTTCAGCTTCTCTTCTGCCTTTCTCTATTTTTGTTTGGCTCAATTTTTTCCTCCTATCCAGAACACAATTTTCATAAGAGCAGTAGAGCGGTTTTCTCCAAATTTCCCAACATTACAAGTATATACCTTTACTCTAGAAAATGAGATCCTCAGCTGTCTGCAAAGAGGTCTTTCATAGGTTCTAATGCAGCAAATGCAAGGCAATAAGTTATGCTCCAAGCTTGAAAACATCTGTGATGAAATAATATGTAAGAGTTCACTGGAGAATAACCCTTGCATTCAATGTTTGAGCATTGGCTTGTTTAATCTGAATCCCAGTTTTGAAAGAAAAATGTCCTCAGGATAGTTTCTTTTTGGCAACTGTTGTTACTACTGAATCCTCAGTGCAATAAAGAGAGAAGGGGAACTAGGTAGAGACCAACATAGACAATTGAGATCTATCTCCTTATAACACATAGAATGCTATAATGCCCTAACCAAAACTAAACGGTCCTCTGAAAAAAAAAAAAAAAAAAAGTGAAGGGTAACAAGACATTTCTAGGACAGATGTTAGTTCTGTATTTTGAATATACTTGTATGCAATTCAAATTAATTCAGTGTGAATAGACTGAAATACTTATTACATGGGTTTAAGTCCATTTGCCCTAAAATTAATGTCACTATTGACAGGTATGTGGTGGTGACCTCCCTTCCTTTTTTTTTCTCAAGGCCCAGACAAATGCCTGTTTGAGATTGATTAGACTCAGTGAGTCACATACATCTAATCAGAGATAGCCTTAAACTTGGCCAGAATTTGGTGACTATGAATTTCATATCCTGCTAGTGCGAGTATAAATTGATGCAACTTTTTAGAAGATCATTTGGTAATGTATCAAGAGTCTTAAAAAAGCATAGAAATTCTACTTAGTGCTTATATGTGATCACCTCTTTTGGATAAAGTAGCTATATGTAGACAGATTTTTATCACAGCATACTCATAAAAGAAATAAATGGAAACAATCTAATTATTAGGTTATTGGGACATAACCTAGTATATGGTTATGGTCACAAATAGGGTAAACAAAAGTAGAGTTTGAAACAGTATATATAGAATGACTAAAATTTTTAAATTATTTATGCAATAAGACCTAACATAGAAAAATTACTGAAAAGAAATTCAATCATGTAACAGTCATATTTAACAAAGACATTACATCCTTCTAAGCAAATCTTATACACATATCTAATTAATTTCTTTGACTTGATTATTAAACATAGATATGATACAATTTGAGGAATTTTTTTTTAAGTTTTATGTCACATTTTCAAATGGTCGTCCAGAAATATTATATCAATTTACATACTTTCATTGTAGACAAGCCAATTTCTACTTATATATACCTGGCTCACCACGTGTTCTTTATATTTTTTATTATCCAAATTATCTACATTAAATGTGAATGTTTTAAAAATTAAAAAAAAAACACATATGAAAAATGACCATGAATATATAGTATTAGATATGCAGACCAAATAAAGCAGAATACCCCTTTCTCAACAGTGATTATTGGGAGTTTCTTGGAACCATCATGAGACCCACACATTAACTGAAGATCTGTCTACTTTCTTTTCTTTAACTGATTGGTAGATGTGTCTCATCATCCATCTCACATTAAAGGTGTCAAAAATGGAACTCCAAACCTAGTTCCTTTAGCCATCTCATTTCTGTCAGTGGTACCATGCCTTGGGTTTAATATCTCCCTAAAACTTAGTCCCTATTGTGACAGTGTAAAGAGGGTGGGAAACCCTATTACTGTAATTGAAAGGTGGGACTTCGAAGAGGTGATTAGATTATAGGACCATGGTGCAGTGAATGGATTAAAAGTAGTGGTCATGGGCCTGGCTCTGAGGGTTTTACAGGGAGAGTGAATGAGGAGGTTAGTCTTTCTCTCTGCTCCTCCATTTTCTGCCATATGAGACCCCTGTGTCAGTGTCGCCACCAACAAGACCCTCACCAGCTGTGTTCCCTGGACTTTGGACTTCCTAGCCTCCAAAACTGTAAGCAATAAATTTCATTTTCTTTATAAAATACCCAGTTCCAAGTATTTTGTTATAAGCAAGAGAAACAGACTGCTACATATCATTTTTCTCTCACACTTGAAGACTTTATGCCACCTTTGATTTCTCCTTTCTTGCCTGCCATATCTAGTTACCAAATCATAAAATTCCTGAACCTGTCTTCTGTCTTTTCTTTTCCATTACCATAGCTCCCACAACAGCACAGGTTTTTATTGCCTGTTTTAAACAACAAATATGTACTCTGCACAAGCCATTACACTATAGTAATGATATTAGGACAGATGTTGTCTTCCCCTCATGGAATTTACAGTCTAGCAGGGCAGACAGACAGTAAATGACACATTGTACAGTTAATTATATAATTGTAGTTGTGATGTTTCACAGAAGAACTAGGAGTTATAATAAGAGCAAATAACTAGAGCAATCTAGTCTGGAGAGCTCCAGTGAAGATTTTTTGGAGAAGTGCTTTTTGCCTTGAGCTCTGAAGCAGTGGCATTAACTAAATGAAAGAGAGAAAGAGCAATCTAGGCATAAAAAACAATGTGTTTGGAGAAACTGAGGAGGAAAGGACCTCTGGGGTCTTTAGGATAGTAGAGGAAAGCCAGTTTGGATGAAGGACAGTGACAAGGAGAACAGCCTGCCCTGAGGCTGGCAAGGTAGGGTTGCCAGTGTAGCCTCACAGGCTATGTGCTAGATTAAGTCCTCTAACAGCCTAACATAAGCATCTCTGCACCCAGGTTATGGCCCCTTCAATCATTATTACCTGCTACAACTAGGTATATCTTTCTAAAAGATCTGTTGGAACACATCAGTTTCCTGATGAAAAGAAAACAGAAAAACAAATAACAACAACAAAACAAAAATCATCACTTGGCTCACCACTGCCTATGGACTCGAGTAGACTGCTCGGGCTTTGGTATGGGTTGAATTGTGTCCCTCCAAAATTCGTATGTTGAAGTCCTAACCCTCCAGTACCTCTGAACGTGACCATATTTGGAAATAGGGCTGTGGTAGATATAATTAGTTAAGATGAGGACATACTGGAGTAGGGTGGGCAGCTAATCCAGTATGACAGGTGTCCTTATAAATAGAGGAAATTTGGAGACACACACACACACACACTCTCTCTCTCTCTCTCTCTCCCTCTCTCTCTCTCTCTCTCTCTCACACACACACACACACAGAATGCCATGTGAAGATCTGAGTTATGCTGCCACAAGCCAAGGAACTACCAAAAGCTAAGAGAGAGACCTGAAACAGATCCTTTACCTTCAGCATTTCTCTCTGACCACCACAGCATCCCTTTCCCAAGGGTCTTAGGGCTTTGGAGAACTAAAAATAGATCTCCATTAAAAAGGGGGGGAAAAGATTAGAAAATTTAGGCCTGAGATGTAAATATATTAAAGGGTGTTTAATATATTTTATACTAATAATATATATTTAATATATTTTATAAACTCCATAATTTCAGAAAGAATACAACAAATAATGGATACCTGCCTTTCCTAATATAGGTCTAGTTCTGTTATTAACTTTAAATGAAGAAAATGGAGCTAATAACATAGAATTGCTTTTAAACAGGATTGAAAATTTCTACCATGTTTCAGATCTAGGTAGTAATGTACTTTCTGCTGGTTTTCAAGCTATAAAAGATTCAAAATCTAGTCTTCCTAACTAAATTAATACTTATTTATTAAAGCACAACAGAAGTAGAAGGTTAAGTTTTCTAGTAACATTAACTTAGCTGTTAGTTTATTTTTAAAAATCACACTGAACCACCTAGAGACATATGTTAGTTTATATAAGTAGAGTATGGTTTACCCAAAATTAAAATAACATTATTTCCCCTTTGGTTAAGAGGAAAATTCAAATGATGCTAGTGGTAATAGTTAGATAGAGTAGACAATATTAATAGAAAATGATTGTTTTCATTTATTATATTTTGATGATGAGGAATCTGAATTATGTTTAACCTGACACTAATTCCAAAATAAGCATAACCCATAACAATTTTAATAACTACTAGATGCATTATGCCCTCAATAGGTTGTCTCAAAAGCCACCTCCACATAACATAAATTTATTTTAGACATTGAATGTATACATTATTTTAAGAGCTTTCCTCTTTGTTATGTCTGCACAGCTTTACCTGTAATATGCTGTTATTTTGCTCTGTTTATAATATATCTGAAGTACAGAGAGACTGTTTTGGGTAGGCTCCCAATGACCCCCACCACCTGATACTCACACCCTGTATATCACGTCCCCTTGAGTGTATGCTGGCCTTGTTGACTCACTTCCGACAAATACAATATGACAGAAGTAATGTTATATCCCTTTTGATATTAGGTTCTAAGAAGACTGCTGCTTCTGTCTGGTACTCTTGCTCAGAGTCTCTTGTTCTTTCTTAAATCTTGCTCTCTCTTGAATTGCTCTTGGGGAAGCCAGCTACCATATTGTGAAGCAGTCCTCTGAAAAAACACACATGAGTTATCTTGGAAGTGGATCTTCTGAGGCTTGCCACAGCCATAAAAGTGGCTGACAGCTATACTAACACTTCATGAGTGACTTTGAGCCAGAATCATCCAGGTAAGTCACTCCCCACATTCCTGAGCCATAGAAACTGTGTGAGGTACTAAATATTTGTTGTTTGCAGCCACTAAGTTTTGACTTTGGGGTGTAAATAAGTATTATAACATTATAACATTGTATGCTATGTATGACATCAGTTTTCTTTCTGTCTTGAAATTTCCCCAATTATACTTTGGGAATTGGGAGTGGGGCTGCTAACCATGTTAAGACTGGCCTTCTGTGGAGAAATACATCATTACATGGTCTGATTTTCAGTGGAGATTTCCATAATCAACCTTGGTAGACTTCAATGCTCCATTGTGTTCTGTGTGATGTGTGTAAATTTATTTCAAAGATCTTGGTGAAATCCCTGATAATGCAAATGAAATAAGACAAAATAAAATAAGCAAGAAAAAGTGAAAACTCTAGTACTTTAGTATTTACTAGGTCTAATAGCCACACCACTAGGGTTAGATGCATACGTCTTAAAATATCAAGAACGTTCACATGTTCAGAATATACTATATGGTTCCTTCACTGCTTTATTCATTCAATTTCTCATTAATCCACTTAGAAAGCATTTGTTGAGCTTATTAAGACCAGGCATTATGCAAGGCAATGGGAATACAAAGTAGAATATTACTAATTCTGCCCTCCAGAAACTTAAGGTCTAACAGGATAGACAAACCAATAACAATTACAATAGAGGGTGACCATTTACAGAAATAGCGGTTGGCCCTGGTGCTCTTAGCACAGAGGAGGAGCTCTAGGAGGATAAGAGAAAGCTTCCTTTAGAAAGTCATGCCTGATTTTGAAGGATAAATAGGATTTATTCAGTGAAAGGAAAGCATGAGGAAAGTATTTCAAGCAGAAGAAAGACTTAGTCAAAGCACAGAGTAGAAATAGAGTTCAGAGCTTTGGAGTCCCTTCAATTTGTTTATTACAGTTGTAAGGAAAAGGGTGTGTGGTGACAGTGAGGCAGTGAGAAATGATGTGAGGGGGGCAGGTAGAGGTAGTCCTTCAAAGGATTTGTGAACCAACCTAAGAATTCAGATATACCGATTTGTTCCCAGCAGACTAGCTACAGTAGAATCATCTGGAACACTGATGAACATTACAGATTCCCACATCCCACAGGAGACCCATTGAGTCAGATTCTGGGCACTGGAAATTAGATATTTTAATAAGCTTTTCTGGTCTGTGTTTCTAAAATTTGTGTTAACATATGAACCATTTTTATGGGAAACACAAATTGTAACTGACCACCAGTATTTCCAAACCAAAAACTATGAAACCAATGAAATGTAAATCTAATAACGTCAATTTAAAACATGGCACAATGTTGTTTGCTGAGCTAAGTTGCTGCTTCCATAGTGAACATGATTACCTGCTGCTGCAGTGCTGGGCCTTCAGAGTGCAACATGTTGACGTGATTGTGTGTCAGGTGATGACTCGGCTCATCCACCACTTTTTCCTACTTGATTTGCTGAGAATTCTAATTTATTCATCACACTTTAATGTCATTTGATCTTCACTTAAGAACTTTTTGGGTATTGAGTCCATGTACTCATTAGGATTAAGTTCATTTACAACTGACTGAAAACTCAAATAACTAATTTAAACAGGATAGACGTTTATTGCTCTCTTGTAAAAGTCTGAAAAGGTGATACTGGCTTGGTATAGTCTGCACAGTGTCAGGGACTCAGGCTTCTTGTACACTATATTGTTGCTCTACCTAACCGGCACTAAATGAGTCTAAATAGCTCATCAACTGAGAAGGCTCCTCCAGCTCCAGGCATGAGCCTACATTCCACAGGTAAGAATAGAGAAAAGGTTAGAAAAGGGCATGCTTTCTCTCTTTAGGGATATTCACCTATCACCTTCAATTACATCCCATGGCCACATCCAGCTGCAAGGGATGCTGGGAAATGTAGCCTGTATTACAGGTAGCCATGTGGTTTTATTCCTCAGGTAAAGGGGACAACAGATTAGTGACAGATTGTTTATTTTCTTTTTTCTTTTATTAATAGCCCAGAACACAAAAAATAATACTATTTTTTACTTATACTATCATACACATAAAAAAATGGAAAAGGACACTTTAAATAAGGTGGTCATTGAAATCATCCAGATACACTTGTTTTACTTGTTTTTAGATCATCATGAAAATGAAAATCCAAATGTAAAATCTTTTTTATTTAATCAGAGATCCTTGAAAAGATTGGACCTTAGCTTGAGCCCAGTTGGATTTGAAGATCAATGCTAAGGCTGGTGGGTTAGTTCAGTTGGTTAAAACATGGGGTTATAACACCAAGGTCAAGGGTTCAGATCCCCATACCACCAGCCACCAAAAAAAAAAAAAAAAAAAAATCAGTGCTAGGCAATGTAGAGCCATTAAAGAATTTTTAAGTAAGTTTATGTTAAGAACAATATTAGCTCTCAAAGCGAGAGGGACTATGCCCAAATCTTGGGGATTCTTTTTTTTAAAGCATTAAAATATCTCTTGTTTTTGTGATATAAATGGCAGAAAGTAAAGTTTAATACAATCTTTATGGAATTGGACAGAAGGTAAAGGGATAAAACAGTCTAGAAGAGATGAGTTAAAAAGTTTGGCAAGCTCTGCTTTAGAAAGACTAACCTGGCAGGAGTGTAAAAATTTGTTTGAAGATGAAACCAGTAGCAGGGAGTCCAGTAGAGAGGCTATTGCAGTTGTACAAAGGAGATAAAGGACCTGACCCAAGTCACTGAAGTATAAAGACGAGCAAGTCTGGGCTGACTTTGCGTTTTACAGACCATGTGAATGTGGATGGTCTTTTTGTTTATCAGTCATTGAATGCAAAAAGAGATATCATTTACTCATTTATTCATTCACTTAACAAATGCTTTTTTTTTTTTAAGCTTCAACTGTAAATTACACACTGTTCTACATACTGCAAGTATTGTGTGAACATAATAAACTTGATCCCTGCCCTCTTGGAGCTAATACCTTAGTGATGGAGAAAAAGGTCTGAGGGAAAAAAATTGAATTACAAGTTATGGTTAAAAAAATAAAAATAAAATAAAAAAGAATGAAGAGAAAAACTGGAGTGCCAAGAGACAGTAAGGGGATTTATATGTTATTGTATTGCTGAAGGAAAGTATTTTCATTTTAGACTTTTTCTTTTAAGAAGAGTATATGGTTTTCCCTTGGAAAAGTCTCAGTGCAGTTATACATAGAGAATGGAGCTTAGAGGAGAAGCTGGCATTGGGGTTAAAGGTTTGGAATTCATAAGCATATTGGCATTAGTTAAAACCGTGGAAATGTGTAGGGTCATCAAAATGTCAATTATTTCGAGCAGAGTGTTTTCCAACTTAGATTTTCAAAACATGTACCAAATTGGTCCATTTACTGTCGCTTATAACAGAATACCTAAAACTGGGTAATTTATAAGGAAATGAAATTCATTTCTTACAGTTTTGGAGGCTGGGAAGTCTAAGGTCCAGGGCACACATCTGATGAGGGTCTTGTTTTTGGTGGGGACTCTGTACAGAGTCCCATGACAACACAGGGTACATCGTGAGAATGGCATGAGCAAGAGAGTTAAATGCTCACTTGCTCTCCTTATAAAGCCTCAGAACCACTCCCTGTTAATCCATTAACCCATTAACCCATCACTCTATAAACAGATTAATCCATTTATGAGTTCGTAGTCATCAGGATCCAATCACCTCTTAAAGGACCCACTGCTCAATATTGCCATAGTCTGATTTTTCACCCTCTTAATACTGGTACAATGGGTGTTAAGTTTCAATGAGTTTTGGGGGGCCACTCAATCCACAGCACGTACACTGATAAATTTTATTCCTAGAATCCGTTACTTTTTATATTAGTACAAGGTTTAAAAACAATTTCAAGAAATTTTCTTTAAATTATAATATCAACGATCAAAATTGTGACTAATGGTGTACAAGGTGCTTTTATATGTTCCATTTGTTAAGTGTGTAAGACTGAGAGTCAGTTAAGCTTAACGCTTAAAAAGCACTGAATGTTGTGATGGCTGCCCAGTTTCAAATGTAGGTTTTAGCACTTACTGTGTGATCATAGGTTAATTACTTACCATACTTCGTCTCAGTTTGCTTCTCTGGGAAGTGATAATAAGCTCTGTACGTGTATAGTGAGAAAAAAAATGAAAAAATGCAGGGAAAGCCTGTGACCCATTGTAAGTGCTCAACTAAAAACTGGTAGCTCCTAAGGATACTATTCTTATTTGCATTACTCTGAGCCACTCCAAGTGGAGGTAGTAGCAGTAGTTAGTAATTATAGTAGTAAATGCTTGTTCTGTGAGAACTTTCTGAAAAACTGTGTGTTTTGGACTATAGAATTATCGAGATTCTGATATGTTTTACTTAATGTTGCTGTTTCTCATATGACCACAAAGGAGAGATTTGTTTTTTTCCTGTGTTTGTGGTAGGAACATGGGAAAAGAAAAAGGATGTTGGAAACATTAAGAAAGAAGACCAAGTAACTTAAGATATGCCTTCTGCCATGAAGCTCTAAACTTTAGGATTTTTATTTTTATTTTTTTAAAAGATGACCAGTAAGGGGATCTTAATTACCTTGACTTGGTGTTGTCAGCACCACGCTCTCCCAAGTGAGCCAACTGGCCATCCCTATATAGGGATCTGAACCTGTGGCCTTGGTGTTAACAGCACCACACTCTCCCAAGTGAGCCGTGGGCTGGCCCTTAAATTTTAGGATTTTTAAAGATACTCATTCTCTCCTGGGACCTCAGACACTTGGTATTGCTAAGAAATGTGATAATTTCCCATTTCAAATAAATATGGAGATTATTATTCTTTATTGCAATGTTATATTATTTTTTATATGGAAATGTTATTAAATTGTCTTAATTATTTGGATTCAATGTGGGTGAGCTGAAGAGGTGGCAGACAACTTTAATTTATGTTTATCTTTACCCCTTTATTCTATTTAAACACTTTTACCCTGAGCATGCAATACTTTTATAATCTAAAAAAATAGTTAATTAAAATAATTTTAAGCTACACATGAAAGTTAGGAAACAAACAATGTCCCGCGCAACCGTCTCGCCAGCAAGAACGACGCGGCACACACAGGATCCTTCTGCAGTAAAGCTTTAATGCGTCTTGAGAGGCAGAGCACAAGCTTATCGGGGCGGAGACCCCAAGTACAGAAACCCGTTCCCTTTTATAGAAAACTGTCCCTCGCCTAGGACGTGTCCCTCTCTGACTGGCGGTCGTGCATCAGCCCAGATGACGCCACGGGAGAGGCAGAGACTGGAGGTCGGGGAATTTCCCAGCACATGCGCTCTAGACTTGTTTTTGCCGATTGTCAGTGTCGGCCGGCGCCATCTTGTAATGGCGATTACGGTGTAACGTGGGCAGCTCCCCACATCTCCCCCTTTCTTATTACATTAAGAGGCTGGAGCAAGCTCATTGGCCACAACATGTCTAGCCAGTAGTCCTGTCTTAGATCGACCCACCTCAGGCCGTGACCTTACCCGTCAAAGGTTAACCCTATCGCCACCGGGCACCATGTCTTAGGTCGGCACACGTCCGGGGGGAAGTTGCCCGTCTCTGGATCTACTGGAGCGGACTCTGAATTGTGAATTGTGGGCCAGCACGAGCCAGGGTGAACCCCACTGATCAGTTTTCAGGGAGGCCAGCCGAAAAGGGGGGGGGGGACTAGTCTTTGAGCATAGATAGCCAAATATCGGGATTGGCTCCTTGCTCCAGAGCCACAAGTGCTTGGGCAATGACCACCTTGTCTTTTTGTGTTTGGGCTTTCAGCCTACAGACCAGCCAAAGAAGGAACACTAGTCCACAGCAGAGGGCCGCCCCAAACAATCCCACCCCCACCCATTCCTTGAAATGTGACATAGCAGTTGTGATCCAGGAGGACAATCCAGCTGCAAAAGAGGCATCCACTCTTGTCGAATTCACAGCCACGATGGCAGAGCGCAGGTCCCGCATCAGGCCGTCAAAGTCTCCTGTCCAGTTTCCTAAAAGATACTCAGACAAGCGATGAGACAAGTTTGCTGCCCTGGTATAATTTTCATATTGGATGCTAGTTACACATAATCCTGAATATTTCCATTGACATCCCAGTTGTGCAATTTGCCATAGAACCTCTATTTGTTCTTGGACTAAATCTACCCTTTGATTGACCACCATCAATCCTCCCCTTAACTGAGAATTTATTGCAGTTTGTGTGTTCAGGGCCTGGGCCACAGAAGAAGACAAATTATTCAATGTGGAGGCAGTCTGGACCGTGGTGCCCAAAGACACAGCCGCAGCTGTAGCTGCAGCTGCCGCCAAGGAGACAGCGGTAACAATTGCTGCGGTGAAACCAAAATCCCTAGGCTCCATCTCTATCTGGGGTTCGGCAGTCCTTTTTTAAATGTCCCACCCGGCCGCACTTAAAACAAGCTCTCTTGTCTGGTTTCGGCTTTAGCTGTCTCTGTGATTGTAAGATAGCAGCCGCCAGCCCAGCATTGGTAAGGGGTCCTCCAAGCTCCCTGCAGATCCGGAGCCAATCTTGTAACCCCTTACTTTTCCTAGGTGCTATGGCTGTGCGGCACTCTTGGGTGGCCTGCTCGAAGACAAGCTGTTCTATGAGTGGCGCGGCTTGTTCAGGATCGCCAAAGATCCGTCCTGCAGCCTCTGTCATTCTAGCCACGAAATCCGAAAAAGGTTCCTGGGGTCCCTGAATAATCTTTGTAAGCTGACTATCGGCCCCTCCTTTCCTGGAGAGCGCCTTCCAGGCTCTAATAGCCGCGTTAGAAATCTGAGCATATGCGCCCCAATGATAAGCAGATTGGTTAGCCGCATAACGACCCTGTCCTGTCAAAAGCTCAAAAGTCCATTCTTGTTGTTCAGGTGTTAGGGCCGTAGCGTTTGCTCTAGCCTGCGTTTGGGCTGCCTCATACCAAAGCGCCTTCCATTCTATAAATTGGCCCATACTGGTAAGGGCAGCCTTCGCAATCATTTGCCAGTCTGCGGGCGTCAGTGCTGTCATAGCCAGCCTGTCAAGCTGTGTAAGGGTGAAGTTGGCCGTGACTCCATACTTTCTAACTGAATCTGCCAACTCCTTAATCTGAGTAAACTCAACAGGGGCATGGACCCATCCTCCCTCGGAAGTCTCAAAGACCGGAAAGGTCATGGTCAGTCTTTTCCTCACCCTTTCAGGGATCAGCGAGAAGGCGGATGAGTGTGACGCATAGGGAGGCGGCGCCCGCGTTAACCTTTCTGCGTCACTTCTCCAATATTCATCAGGGTGATATCTCTCTTCCTCATATCTAGCCGCTTCTTCCTCTAGTTCTGACTCATCACTAAGACCGAGGGAATCAGAGCCCGAATCCCCTAAGTTTAGGGCTCCCAGCTCCCTCAGGGGATAGAGGCTGTCCCTTTTTTCCTGAAAATCACTTGGGCGCTGACTTTCTCCCTCGTTAGCAGACTCGCCGGGAGGGCCCTTTTTCTTTTTCACTCCCTTGTCAGCAGACTTACCGGGAGGGCCGTTTACCTTTTTGGAGACGTCTCTCCTTTTGCGGGTACCCATCCTCTCACTCCGTTCAGTTTCTGACATGCTGTCTTGGACTTCCTCTAATATATTTTGTCCTTCTGTCACTACCGGTTTACAGCCTTCATCCTCCAAACAATTCTTAATGAACTTCCAAATGGTCTTGGTGCCCTGACGTAGGTCTCCCTCTGCGTACTTGCGGTCAAGGTCTTTGCCCAATTTGTTCCAAGAGCTCAAGGTTAGGGAGCCGGAACAGGCATACCATGGCGCCACACGATCTACCTCTTTCACAAAATTTCTGAGTACACGGCCCCCTACTTTGATCTCACGTTGTCTCAGCACAGCCTCTAACGCGGTAACCATAGACTGCGTGGAACCCATAATGCGCCCTGCTTTAGGAGGCGCTGTGAGACACACCGCTCCCTTATGTACGAGAGGCTCACACGGGTCTCAGGTGCAGCTGCGTATCTACGTCAGTCTGACCACACCAACGGATGAATCTAAAATCTTGTAAGCTAACCAAATTAACCCCAGACCAAGAACAGACACCCGCGCAACCGTCTCGCCAGCAAGAACGACGCGGCACACACAGGATCCTTCTGCAGTAAAGCTTTAATGCATCTTGAGAGGGAGAGCATAAGCTTGCCAAAAATGGAGACCCCGAGCGAGGGAACCCGCGCCCTTTATATAGAGACTGCTCCTCGCCTAGGACGTGCTCCTACCTTATTGGTGGCTGCCTAATCGGCCCAGGCGTGTTACCGAGCAGCCCTGCCCTCCACCGGAAATCAGCGCCATCTTGTAATGGCGATTTCGGGCAGCTCCTCACATCTCCCCCTTTCTTATTATTTAAAGTGGCTGGTACAAGCTCGGCGGTCGCGGACAAATTAGCCAGCGTTCCTGTCCTAGGTCGTCCCTCCACAGACTTTGACCTTACCCGTCATAGGTTGACCCTATCGCCACCGGGCACCATGTCTTAGGTTGGTTCAAGTCTGGGGGAAGTTGCCCGTCTCTGGACACACTGGAGCCTGTTGTTACACATAGACCTGTTTGAGCAAGGGCGAACTCCTCTGAACAAGCTTCAGGGAGGCCAGCCAACAGGAAAAGGGGGGATGGGAGCCAGAGCAGGCTAATCTTTAAGCATGGACAGCCAAACTTTAGGATTGTCTCCTTGTTCCAGGGCTAGAAATGCCTGGGCAATGACTACCCTGTCTCTCTGGGTCTGGGCTTTTAATCTGCACACCAACCATAATAGGAGCACAGTTCCCCCACATAAGAACATGCCAACCCCAATCACTCCTGCCCACTCCTTGAAGTGGGACACGGCCGTTTTAATCCATGAGGACAGTCCGGCTGCGAAGGAGACATCCACTCTTGTTGAATTCACGGACACAATGGCCATGCGCAGCTGGTTTATCAGGTTGTCAAATTCTCTCGTCCAACCTGTTGAAAGATGCTGGGATAATTGTTTAGACAAATTTGCAGCTTTGGTATACTTTTTATATTGGATACTGGTGACACATAACCCTGAATATTTCCATTGACACCCCAATTGAGCAATTTGCCATAAAACGTCTATTTGTTCCTGCACAAGATCCACCCGCTGGTTAACCACCATTAATCCTCCCTTCAGCTGAGCGTTTAGCGCAGTCTGTGTTTCTAGGGCCTGTGTTACCGCGGAGGACAAATTATTCAACGTGGTGGCAGTCTGTACCGTGGTAGTCAAGGAGACGGCAGCAGCTGTGGCTGCACCCGCCGCCAGGGATACGGCGGCGACTATTGCCGCAGTGAGACCAAAATCCCTCCTCTGCCTGAACAAGACCATAGTATTGGGAGCATGAAAGGAGGATAAAGGCAAACTGGTGTTGGCGGGACAGAGTAATTTGTTCCAAGCTGTTTTATGGACACAGTGGATTCAAAGGACTCAGTCACATTCCACTCAAAAGAGGCATTTCCCCAACCACCGCCTTTTGAAAAAGGCAAACGGTGAAAGGTCCGTGCAGCTGCCATTTACCCCACACAACAGCCAAACATCAAATGGGTTGGAACGGATCGCCATCGTGGGGTTTTGATATGTCCAATTTAGGCCTGAAGAGGTAACATTATACTGGGTACCCATATAAGGCGAAAAGGTAAAGTAATTTTTTAGTGCCCACCCCGCCTTTTTAGACTGGCAGCCCGTCCAGGGCGGGGTATCTCCCTCCCTTCTGGGGCTCAGGCAATCCTTTTTTAAATGTCCCGGTTGACCGCATTTAAAACAAACTCTCTGGTTCCGCCCCTGTCTTGGCTGTCCCTGTCTAGGCAGTCTCTGCGACTGGAGGATGGCAGCTGCCAGCCCTGCATTGGTCAGGGGTCCCCCGAGTTCTCGACAAACTCTGAGCCAATCCTGTACACCTTTACCTTTTCTGGGCGCTATGGCCACGCGGCATTCCTGGGTCGCCTGCTCAAAAATCAGTTGTTCAACAAGAGGCACAGCCTGATCAGGGTCCCCAAAGATGCGCCCCGCTGCTTCTGTCATTCGAGCCACAAAATCTGAGAATGGTTCCTGAGGTCCCTGAATGATCTTAGTAAGTTGTCCAGAAGCTTCCCCTTTTTTGGGGAGTGCCTTCCAAGCCTTAATGGCAGTGCTAGAAACTTGAACATAAGCACCCCATGGGAAAGCCGTCTGATCAGCGGCAAATGGGCCCTGGCCTGTTAACATATCAAAGGTCCAATCTCGCTGCTCGGGGGTCAGTGCAGCAGCGTTTGCCCTGGCTTGAGCTTGTGCAGCCTCATGCCATAGCGCCTTCCATTCCATGTATTGACCCATGGTAGGGAGCGCTGCCTTAGCCAACATTTGCCAGTCAGCGGGTGTCATAGCCACACCAGCAAACCTTTCTAGCATTACTAGAGTAAAATTGGCATTTACACCATATTTTCTAACCGCCTCTGCTAGATCCTTAATTTGGGTGTACTCGACGGGGGCATGAACTCTCCCTCCGCCCTCAACCTCAAAAACTGGGAAGGCAGCTTGAACCTTTTTCCTCACTTTATCAGAGAGGAATGAGAAGGGATTAGAAGACTGCGCGTAAGGAGGAGGCGCCGAAGGCGCAGGCCGTGCGGGGGCCACTGGGGGCGGCCAGCATTTCCACTCCCCGAGTGGTCTCCGCCGCCTGTCGGGATGATCTCTCTCCTCCTCGTACCTGGCAGCTTCCTCCTCCAAATCGGATTCCTCACTAGGGCTGAGGGGATCGGAGTCGGACTCATCCAGATTTAAATCTTCTAATTCTTGTTTTAAGGCCCCCAGCTCTTGCATAGGGTAGAGGCCTCCTTCTTTCCCTTCCAACTTTTGTCTGGGTTTTGAAATCCCTCCTTTACCGGCAGATGTGCCGGGAGTGTCACTTTGTTGTTTTAGAATCTCTCCCTCGTCCGTAGACTTACCGGGAGGGCCCTTTTTCTTATGGGAGACGTCTCTCCTCCTGCGGGTACCCATCCTCTCACTCCGTTCAGTTTCTGACATGCTGTCTTGGACCTCCTCTAATGTATTTTGCCCTACTATCACTACCGGTTTACAGCCCTCATCTTCTAAGCAATTTTTAATAAACTTCCAAATGGTCTTGGTGCCCTGACGGAGGTCTCCCTCCGCGTACTTGCGGTCAAGGTCTCTGCCTAGTTTGTTCCAAGAGCTCAAAGTCAAGGAGCCGGAACAAGCAAACCACGGCGCTACACGATCTACCTCTTTTACAAAATTTTTGAGCACACGGCCCCCTACCTTTATATCACGTTGTCTCAGCACGGCCTCTAACGCGGTAACCATGGACTGAGTGGAACCCATAACGCGCCCCACTCCGTGGGAGGCGCTGTGAGACGCGCCGTTCCCTTACGTACTAGAGGCTCACACAGGTCTCTGGTGCAGCTGCTTATCTACGTCAGTCTGACCACACCAACGGGCGATTTCAAAACCTTTTAAACCAACCGGATTAACCCCAGACCAAGAACAGGCATACCTCTCCGAACTTACCCTCCTGCAGTTCTGAATCCTCCCTGTCTCCAGGGGGTCTCCGAAGGTGCTGACGATGACACAAGTTTCCCGGGTTTCGGCACCAGATGTCCCGCGCAACCGTCTCGCCAGCAAGAACGACGCGGCACACACAGGATCCTTCTGCAGTAAAGCTTTAATGCGTCTTGAGAGGCAGAGCACAAGCTTATCGGGGCGGAGACCCCAAGTACAGAAACCCGTTCCCTTTTATAGAAAACTGTCCCTCACCTAGGACGTGTCCCTCTCTGACTGGCGGTCGTGCATCAGCCCAGATGACGCCACGGGAGAGGCAGAGACTGGAGGTCGGGGAATTTCCCAGCACATGCGCTCTAGACTTGTTTTTGCCGATTGTCAGTGTCGGCCGGCGCCATCTTGTAATGGCGATTACGGTGTAACGTGGGCAGCTCCCCACAAAACAAAATAATTTAGGTTGTACTAGACAACAAATGACTCTAATAGAACCCTGGAGATTTTATTTGATAATACAATCTCCCCTCTCCTTTTTTAAATAGGAGAAAAAATGTTTTAAAATCTGGTCTATTGCTAATATTATTTCCAAGTTTTAACTTAGGTAGCTCTTTGTAGACAAGTTCATTTTAAAACAGGTTTGTCCCATGAACAGCAGTCAAAGGTAGAGGCCTGACCAGAACAACAGTCTTCCGGGATCTTTAAGGGTCTCTTTCTCTGGAACTCTGCCAGGCATGAGTCTAGGAACTTCTGAATTTACTACAAGATATTCTCCCTTAATACTGAAGTCAAGCATTAATTTCATTTCTGTTGCAATGTAGCTTGTAATAAATGGCTTGTATAAAACTTTAAGTCTTTAAAACGGTTTCACATCTATTATCTCATTCTCTCTTCTGAATCACCTGTGAAACAAGCAAAATACGCAATATTGTACCTCTAAGACCATCTCTGGTGTGTTGTGTCTTCTTATACAATATGTTCTATTAGTTATACAAGCACACACTTCAGAGTTAATAGTCTATATTCCAGCTATATAACATTGGACATGATTATTAGTGAGATTGAACATATTTTCATTTTATTTGCCAATTGTGTTTCATCCTTTGTGAATTGCCTGCTCATCACTTTTGACCATTTTTCTACTGAGTTGTCATTTTCTTGCTGATTTCAGTGAGTTCTGTATAGCATAGACACCAATCATTTTTTACAGGTGTTGCAAATATCTTCTATCTTGCTGTACATTACCTGTTCAATTTTTGTTGGTATCTTTCGATAAAAGAAGTTTTTCATTTTAACAGCATTTATAAGTATTCTTCAACAAATTTTAAAGATATTTGCTTTTCACACTTAAGTTTTGGAGCTTAATTTTGTGCATAAGGTGACAGAGAATCCAATTTTTTTCCATATGAAGTACCAGAGTTGGGAACTGTCACTGCAATATAGGTGTCTTGCTCAGCGTGGGTCCATAGGGCCTAGGTCTATTTACTGTGTGGGATCTGTATCTATTTGTTGAAATCTCTCTTTTCCCCCGTTATCTTAACAGCTAGCTTGTCCATGTTTTGCTATGTTTATGTCTATCCCTATGCTGATACACACTGCCTTAGTAAAAGCTTTTAGTCTTGATATTTGATAGAGCACATCTTTTCAACTTGTTCATCTTCAAAATTATCTTCCAGCTCTTCGCTTTTTCATACGTATTTTAGAGTTGGCTTGTCAAGTTACACCCGAGGATTAAAGTCAGGATTTTAATTGGGGTTGCAAAGAATTTAAAGTATAATTTGGGTCGAATTGATATTTTCACACTATTGAAGCTATACATTCACAAATATGGTAATTCATTTCATTTATTCAGATCTTATTTGTTATTTCTAAAAATTTCTAATATTTTCCATAAACTTCTTGTAAATATTTTGTTAAATTTATGTGTAAGTAATATTTGTTGTAATTGTAAGTTGTTTCTTTTTAATAATATTTTAAAATTATTTCTTGCTGTTATATAGGAACACAATTCATTTTTGGTGTTGATTTTTCTTACTAACTCTAATAATGTGGCTGAAATATTAATAATGGGAGCAAACACTTACATGATGCTTATGTACCAGTATTTACATATGCAAACTCAATCCCCATAACTACCCATTGCTGACTATTATTCTCATTTTAAATATGTGAAAACTGAGGCATACAGAGTTTTAAAAACTTGCCCAAGTTCAAACAGTTAGTAGTGGTAGAGTCAATATTTGAACCTGAGCTAACTGGTTCCAGAATCAGTGCTTTCAATCACTAATTTATAATACTCCTCTGCAGAGTTTCCTGGCATTTTTATGTTGATAATTATCTGTGAATAATGACAATGTTATTCTTTCCCTTCTTATCCTTACACCTTACGTCCCTTTTTCTTGTGCTGATATAATCTCCAACCCAATATTGAACACAAGCTGTGACGGTGTGTAATCTTATCCTGTTCCTGATTTCAAATGGACCAAGTTTTTACCAGTAAGATCTCTTTTAGTCCTCACAAAATTCCTGTGAGAAATCAGGCAGTTATTATTATCCCCATTGTACAGATGTGTCGGGCTTTAAAAACTAACGCCACCTTAAGTGACATTACAAGCGGCTCCATTATGGGCCCACAAGGGTGTATTAATGTGGCAGCCTAAAATGGCACCGGGAGGAAGTAGGATGGGGGTGTCTGCGGGAACCTTACCTTAGCCCTTATTGGCCAAATACACACTTCCGCGCTCGAGGTTGCAATAGCTAGGCATTGAGACAGGATGCATGCTCTCTTGACCTTTAGGCTGATAAGATTATGTAAAAACCTCCCTTACCCATTTGCCTTTATTTTTATTTATTTTTATTTTATTTTATTTTTTTTGTCTTTTTCGTGGCCGGCACTCAGCCAGTGAGTGCACCGGCCAGTCCTATATAGGATCCGAACCCACGGCGGGAGCGTCGCCGCGCTCCCAGCGCCGCACTCTCCCGAGTGCGCCACGGGCTCGGCCCCCATTTGCCTTTAAAAGCAAGTGCTTGTGTGATAATAAACGGAACTGCTCGACAGAACCTCCAAGCGTCTGAGTGTCCTTTAACCGGGCTGTTTTTGGGGCCGGCAGCTGTGCTCACCTCTCTTCACGGCTCTCTTCCCCCATCTCCTTCCAAAGGGGACAGGAGGGAAAGGGGAATCCCAGGCCATTTGCTCGCCCACCGAAAGGAACGAGGCTAGGACTGTTCGGGTCGGCCGGCGGCGGACCCGACAGAGTGGTGCCCCGTGTGAGGCCTTTTTAAAACTCGTGGGTGAAAGACGAGCGAGTGAGGCCCCCAGCTGCTCGGTCCTGAAAGAAGGTCGACGAAGGGTGTTCAACCAGTGGAGTGGCCCCCACAACCGCGGTAGTCGCCGTGAAGTAATCCGCCTGTGTGTCAGGGTGAGTACCATAACAGGGGGAAGTCCCTGTACTTCTCTGCCCTGTTGTTCCCTTTGTCCCTTCCCCATGGGGCAACATGGGAGGTGTGTGTGGAAAGAGTGATGAGACAGCCTGCAAGGCTCTGAAGTACATGTTAAAAAGCAGAGGCCTAGAAATATCTGACTCCACGGCCACCAGTGCCTGGCGTCATGTGGTGAAGG